>NC_056732.1:1687775637-1687808137 GCF_019279795.1 Protopterus annectens | reverse complement strand
CCTGGCACATACATGTATTTGATTGTCAAGGTGCTCATGTGGTCATCCAGGTTTAGGCTTGTCTGACTGGGGACCGGGACTGCCCTGTACTTAGTTGAAAGTCAGACTTAGCATGGGGACATCATTAGTTCCACTTTTAGCATCCTACCTGTGGTTGGGGATGCAGAGGTGTGCTCACCTCTGGCCATCCTGATATATAACAGCACTAAATATTACGGGGGGTTTCACTGCTGTTTCCCTTCACATTCGTTATGACTGCTATATTGTGACCATGTTCATTCTTCATATCTATATATATATATATATATATATATATATATATATATATATATATTAATATAAAAATATATATCGGTCTGTGCATACACATGCATATACACCTACATGGTTATTTACATCTCCCATACCGTTGAATCACCGCCACTTACCGTAGCATGTACACGCTTGCATACCCACTTACGTCTAGGGTCGCCACCTTTTCAAATGGCCAAAGTGGGGCATTTTCGGGACACACATCAGATTTTTTCAGGCCGACACATATCCATGGTCAGTACAAAGGTTAGAACTTTACTTATTTGCCTAAAATAAAAGCTTATTCTTGTAGCAGTTTAGTTGCTTATTCTGTTTCTTGTAACATTTAAGTATTTTACATACAGAAATAACTGTTTTATGCAACTGTTACATGAAATATGTGACATAATTATTTCCTACAATCACAGGACATTTGCCATTGTATTATTTTTGGTCAGGACACAACTGCCCAAAAAAGGGACTGTCCCTCACAAAGTAGGACAGGTGGTAACCCTACTTACTTCTGCTTTAAAGCTCCTTAATCACCCTATATCCAACTACCACTATGCAAATGTGTAAGGTATGTATTCCCGATAATGCATGTGGGGAGACGTGCATCACGGTCAGGTGTTTAATCCCAGATCGTAGGTTCTGCAGGACCGGCTGGAGGCTGAGCAGTCTTGTGGACAACTACTGCTCATACAACTTGTGTCCAGATGTCTACAGGACTTTACATCGTGTCGTGACACCAAGTCTAATGTTTAGAACAGATACTTATCCCATGAGGGATATCCAAAAATTGTGGGGACCGATGACCTCAATTCCTTTGGCTTTACGGAAATAAGGTAAGGTTATACATGCAAGGGATACATAGTTTGCAATCCTGAGGCTGCCTAGGGTGAGACTGCCTACTAGATATGAGTAGGGGTCACGATGTGCAGATATGGCTGCGCCAAGCTAGCAGCCCGAGTATGGGTGGTTTTGGTAGACGTTCAGGAAGGGGGGGTTGTGCTGCGGAGGGGATGATGGGTATTCAATTATGTATCCAGGTGTGTTGGGGTTGGATGGCTCAGTTCAGGCCAGACCATTATGTGGGTATGTGCCGGTAACGTTTCTGTACATGTATATCGCACATTTTAATGTTCATATGTTTGTGGGATTGTGTTCTACAGTATGGCCTGTCAGGTTGTATTGCGAATGTGAATGTCTGTTCTTTGGTTATCTTACTGATTCACACACTGCTCCTTCGTACACCTCCAGTTCACCTATTGTGCATCCAACCCAGTCTCCCCTTGGCGAATTATTACACTACCCGTCACCCCCACCTCCACATTCCACAGACACCATCCATCCCCTCTCTGGTTGATGGCCCATGGCACAGTCAACAGAACACATTGCGTACACTACATATCTCTGGTACCAATATGGTTGTGAGGACTACCCTAGCATTTCTGATCTTCCACATGCTGTACTTCACGCACATAGGTACACACAAATACTTATCTTTCATGACATGGTAGGTAGACCCGGGTAATACACATTCATCTTTGGGCCGTCCTGACAAGGACAACTTGGACCGCGAATGGGCAGATATTGGGCGAATGCTCTGACCATTGGTAGGGTTGCCACCTTTTCATATGACCAAGATAGGACATTTTCGGGACACATATCAGATTTTACAGGCCAACACATACCCACGGTCAGTAGAAAGGATAGTACTTTAGTTTTATGCCTAAATGTAAGCTTATTGTTGTAGCAGTTTAGTTGCTTATTCTGTTTCGTTTACTTGCTTATTCTGTTTTTTGCAACATTTAGGTATTTTACATACAGAAATAAGTATTGTATGGGACTATTACATAAAATATGGGACATAATTATGTCCTACAATCGCAGAACATTTGACATTTATAATGACCTTGGTATGGACATAACTGCCTAGAGGGGGACTGTCCCTCACAATGTGGGACAGGTGGTAACCCTAACCATTGGGTAAGCTTAGCAATTGGCGGTGCGCTAACACAATACATTTCACTTCTACTTGGTATAACTATCGACACTACAATGGAGTACGGGCACGGGGTTTTAAATGTGATTTGTTCGAGGGACGGGGACTCAATATTCAGCTACATGGCTTTGTGTTTACTTTTTATTTTGGTGTTCGCAAAACTGTCTTGTATGCTTTGCATACATTTCAATATCCACAGACACTGACAGGAGTGATTACTATTAGAGGCAGGCTGTACTAGTTAGCATTTTAGGTTGCGCGTATGCAGCTGACATGTTCACGCCTCTGTGCAGCGCTTGGACATGTCCCAGCACTCGCTCACATTTCCTATGCACGTGGCCGTTGCGGCAGCGTGCCTTCATTAATATGCTTGTGGTGCTGCTGCGCTATCTCTACGCCACACGGTCAGTGCAAGGCTAATACCGTCCTTGCGCCAAGCTTCATGAATCCCGGGGTATGTCTCTGTCAGTTTTTGGGATTTCATTATGACACTGACATGTAATATCAACAGTGTGCTCAGCTATGTGCTACATGTAAGACTCTAGCTTCTAACCTCAGAGCTTCCAGTGCAGCTCACCTCAGAATTTGACCCCACACCTTTATTCCTTACAATCATGATATCATAACAATGACATATTATAAATGAGAAATAAATATTAATGCTGAAATATAGAAGATTTTTTGCACTGATGTACTGACAACTCAGTAAATAAATATTTTTTAAGCTGTTACTGTGCTCAGTGCACTAAACAGGAGTTCACTAGAGCACTCAAGCATGAAAAATGAGTATAATGCCAAATGTCAGACTGTTGCACTAAAGGCACATGATCTAAAGTCACTGAGCCCTGTTGTTCAAATCATCATAGCACCATAGTAGACTACTAGGCTAATGAACCAAGGGGCCATTTTAAGCCTAGCCAAGTTTCCCATAATAAAATTTGATAGGCAATTGTTACGAAATGTTTTGTGTAGCATGAATATTCTTAGGCAGACAAGCAATTACACAGTTCATCTCTCTAGTAGAGACATTGGTGGCAGACCAGGGTTACATTTTTAATTATTATATCTCTGTCACACTTTGAGATTTCATCATGAAACTCTCTGTTAACAACAACAGGATGTTCAGTTAAAAATTACAACCAAGAGTGTGATTCTATCCTCAGGTCTTCTAGTGCAACACACTTCTGAATTTGACCCCAGAGCTTTACCCCTTGAAAGTATGTTATTGCCGTCATGACATATTACACATGTAAAATATTTTTTGCTGGTGAAATATACAGAATGTTTACTAGTGACATAAGAAGAATTGGAACATATATTCTGGGTATTAATTTTACCCAGTCTTTCATCGGATGCTAAATATACCCAGATGAAAACTAAGCATCATTCCAACTTCAGCAACAAAATTCCTCTGAAATGCTAGATTTTCTGTCTGAAGATGAGACATTATTATGTCAATTCCCCAGAGACAGTTCACACTAAAAAAAAATTAGCGACTTCTAACAGATAAACCACTTTGATAGAAAACACTCTATCCCAGTGAAATGTGTCCATTATGACAGGGTAAACTACCATATCTATATTATAATAGCAGATTCTTAAAATAGCAAATGCTGTATAACCGACCCAAAAACGAAAACACAAAATTCCAAACAGGAAAAGAAATCACTGGTCTGCAAAAAAAAAAAAAAAAAAAAAAAAAAAAAATGAAACAAACACAAAATAAAGTGGGCCCCCCAATGTGGGGGGGAACTGTGTCACCCACCCCCACTACTTAAATATACCAACTCTAAGATCACACCACAGGGGAGGAAACGGCAAAGTCCCGAAAACGCCCCAGTGATTTTTTCCCTGGAAAAAAAAAAAAATCGCTGTTCAGTGTCTTCGGGATTTTGCCATTTCGACATTTAGCTGTCGATTCTACAGCGTTCACTATATTAAGCATTTACTTACTTAACAGGGAACCAAACTACCTTTTATTGAAAATAAATGACATAAATATAGGTTCATAGATGTGTACTAGGCTAATGGCCCTTCTTAGATATAGAAGTGCCCTGGAATCATGCCGCCTGATATTAGTTCGCAGTGCATCTATCAAGTAGACTCACTGGAGTGATCCCCAAAGTGAACTTTCTATTACCCATCCACTCATCAAGACGTCTCTTGAAGAGGGATAGTAAGGTGCTCTGCTTGACATATATGGGAAGTTTATTCCAGAGCATGGGTAGTCTCTGGGTGAGGAACCTGTCCCGCCAGCATGTTCTGATGATTGTGGCAATGAGACTGAGGTCTCTGGAGTGTGTAGTTTGGAGGAATTGGGATTTCTTTAGATGTAGCATTTCTAACAGTGCTGGGTCAGACATAGCTTTGTAAGTCAAGCAGAGATCGCCTCTAAGTAGGCAATATGAGACAAAGAATAGCTGGAGTCTTTTGAGTCCATCCGTGTAGAACATGTGTTTAATACCTAGTATCCTCTTTGTGAGGTACTTCTGTGGCCTCTCCAGCTGTTGCATGTATCTAGTGAGGTACATGCCAAATGGGGCATTATACTCAATAATTCGTCTAATGAAGGAAGAGTAGACAGAGAGAGAGAGAGAGATGATGACCTCTTTCTTCCTGGATGCAAAACCCTAGGTAATGAGATGTGCCACATAGAAGGACTTTCTGACCACAGTGGCAATGTGGTGGTCAAAGGAGAGGTTGCTGCAACCTGTGTCCCCAGATCTCTTATAATGCCTTCAGTGTTCAGTGGGCTCCCATTGATGAGGTAGTTAGTGGGAACTGAGTTTTTACCAAAGGGTATGATGATGCATTTTTTGGCGTTAAGCTTAAGGTCATGATTTCGACACCAGTCAATGGTGTCAGTGAGGACTTTCTGTAGGATGTCTGCACTGTGGGATGTCTGTGACCTTGGACATCCAGAGTCCCTTTGTGTTGGCCTGGACTTCTGAGACGTAGATGCCAAACAGGAAACAACCCAGGCCAGATCCCTGTGGGACTCCACTCATGACTGGTCAACAGTCTGACTTAAAGTTCGCTACCTTCACACTGTGTGTTCTATCTATGAGCCAGTTTGCAAGCCACCTAGTGATACTGGGATTAATGCCTAGTTTGTTGAGTTTATAAATAATTCCCGAGTGAGGAATGGTATCAAAGGCCTTGGCCAGATTGAGGTATGCACTGCCTTACCTTCATCCACAGCCCTGGTGACTGACTCAAAGAAGTCAACCAGGTTGAGCAGGCATGATTTCCCTTTCACAAAGCCAAACTGCATGGGGTCCAGAGTTTGGAGATTTCCTATATATTTGTTAATCAGGTCCATGATGATGCGCTCCATAGCTTTACTTATCAGAATCATTAGGCTAATGGGCAATAATTCCCAGGGTCTGTAGATGCTCCACCTTTGTATAGAGGGATGACTGTAGCAGTGCACCATTCAGTAGGGACAAAGCCTGAGGGGAGGCTGTGACTGAACAGGGCACACATATGTGGTACCAATTCACTTTGTAGTTCATGTAGAATACAGCCAGGGATATTACTGGGTCCCATGGAAGCTGTATTCTTGGACTTGGACAATGCAGCTTTAACCTGAGCTGCAGTAATGCTGGGTGCCTGGCATTCTTCAGGTATTGTGATTGGTCCTTTGGGGGGGATAGGGGTAACGTTGGCACTGAATCTGTCAGCCAGTATGTTGGCAATATCTGTTGACTCAGTATAGGAGGCACCAATGTGTAGTAACTCAGAGCAAATCTGGGTATTGCTGTGGAGGTTCTTGATATAACTATAAAAGGCTTTGTGGTTGTTTTAAGTGTCTGCCATAATTCTGCCTTCATAGCTGGCTTTAGAGGATTTGATGAGGGATCTTAACTTTTTGATGTCTATATTGCTGTTTGACGGATGTCTGTATTGCTTTTTGACAGAAACAACCATAAACCATATCAGTAGTCACTCAGAAGTGGCCGTATAATTTTTCTTTGCTTTTCTACACATGCGAACACACACACACACACACACACACACACACACACACACACACACACACACACACACACACACACACAGCCACTTCTGGCAATAACCTCACAGGTATGATTGCCAAACATGATAAAATAACAATCACAGTAATGAATTTCCACTTGATGTTATTAGGGCACCTCAACCACTATGTTGTTTGCTGTAAGAATTAAATCAAAATAATAACAATAAAAGTAAAGTGTATGATGCTGTGGGTAATGTGTACTGTTCACATTGACCACAGAGCTATCTGTTTTCCAGACAGAAAAAATAAAAACATGATCACAGAAAATGTATTTCACATTACAGCCTTCAGACCCTATGCTCTGTGTCTACCCCCAAACTGCCAGCAAGCCACGTCCATGATTACCTTATTGTGATCATCCAACATATCCCTTTCTTGTATCCACTGACTGTCCCTCAAACAGATAACTACTTCTTGTGATCACCCATGATTGCCAAAAGATATAAAACATAGTCACAGTAAAGCTGCTGGTGTAGGGCTGAAGATGTTGCTACCAACCACCCCAATGTCAATTGCTGTAAATAAAATAAAATAAAAAATCTGAATTCAATTGTGGGTAGTATCACTATTGACCAAAGTTCTATCTGCTTTCCTGTCAGAAAGTAAATAAAAGACATACCTCTTACATAAAAAAAAACATAATTGAAAATCCTTGCATTTAGTCTGTAACCATATGACTAGAGACTGCCAGTTAAGCACCACAATTGGTTGCTAAGGGCACCCAATCACAAGTGCTTAAAATATGTAGTAGTAGGACTTGAGATGGCTATACATCTGCTGTTACTATATTTGTGGACTGGAAGTGAGAAATCAGACAAATGAGCAGCATGACTTCTCACTTCCAGGTTAAAGTTACCAGCTGAATAATTACCTCACAAATGTGCTGTGAAAGACATTTTTCATATTTCAAAACTGGTTTCATGCCACTTTTAAAATAATAGAAAATATGCACTGAAACCAAATAAACTCAGCACCGATACCAGTGAATTAACCATGTAGTGCTTAATTTACTCCTGGCCCATAATTAATGGATAAATAAACAATAACCAACTTTAAATTGATTGCCACCTCTCTCTTCTCTTGCCAAATTTCAAAATATTATATACACTATAATCTCTACAACTCAAATCATGTTTGCCTACATTTGTTGCACTCACTTCCAGAAACCCTCTATCAGAAAGTATTTGTTTTAATTTGCAACAAAAAACCTGTTCCACGAACAATAAAGGTTGTCCTCCCACACAAGTCCAGAAAGATAAAATCCACCAGCGAAAATATAAGTAAATAAATGATTTATTTTCACACCAAACAAGTAAAATCTGAGCGTTTTTGTCTCCCTTCGGAGACTTCTTCAGAGATGTATTAAAACCACAAAACACATCAATTTATATACACTGACTAGTGGGCTGGTCAATAAATTAATTAGTACGCACATTTCCTTCATTTCCTTCTAAAAGTAAAATACACACTGTTTTCATTGTGTGTGGGGATAACTGTTTTCTATACGGAAAACTTTAAATACAGTTGTCGAATCTAAAACTGTGAAAACAACTGTATACAAGTTCAGAATAGATATAAATGTATTAAAATGTATTAGATATATTAAGAAATGTTGCAATATATTAAATTAAATAAGTTATAAATTGCAATTAATATACCTTATTACATTGGGAAGAGAAGGTAAAAAAGGGGAAAAACAGTATGTCATATCAAAACCTTAAAAAGAGAGAACACAAATAACATAATAAAGAGAGAACACTAATAACATAATAATGGTAAACCATAATGCCAACTCTACAAAAAATAGAATGTGTATACATATGAATATATGTATACTCACATACAAATATATGTACACATATATGTATTCCTACTTCCAAAAATATCAATAAATATCAGTCAAATAAATTAATACATCTATACAGACCATAAAAATGTATAAAAAATTATATATAAAAAATATAATATATATATATATATATATATATATATATATATATATATATATATATACATAAAATATTCTTAATAATGATTAAATAATTTAATTTAATAATTTAATTTAATTTAATATAATAATTTAATATGATATAATATATCTACCTGTCTATAAAATGTACTTTTATATATTAGTATATTATTATATATCTTCTTTGGAAATGATATGTATATTATATATATTCCTAACTTTTATTCCTAACTTTTAACAGCCCTCTTAGGGTCAGCAGCAAAAATTTTTAAAACAGGAGAAATAGATATGTGGTCATTAAGGCCTTTCCCTCCACATGCATCCAAACGCAATTGCCACATCATTTCCTTGTATTCTAACTTTGTTTCCCAGTCCCCACCTCTTTCCGGGTGTCCAACTTCTTCTAATACCCAGAATTTGAAATTAGCCTCCTTACAATTCATCAAATGCCTATATAATGCATTATTCACATTTTGCTTGTTGATGTCCCTTATATGTTCGTATATTCTGGCTCTAAAATGTCTCTCAGTTTTACCCACATAATATTTTGAACACACCTTACAAAAGGCCAAGTAAACCACACCCTGAGTATAGCAACTACTATAGTTCCTAGCTTTCAAAGTAATTCCTACACTGGGTATTGTCAAGTTCTTTTGTTCTGCAATGAAAGAGCATTGGGCACACCGTCCACATTTGAAAGTTCCCCGTTTTCTATTTGCACCTATAGTTGTATTGGTTTTATTAGTCTTGTAATATTCCAGTATGTTCTTTATATTCCTATTCCTCCTATAACTATATTTTATATTCTTCTGAAATATATTAGTTTTGCCATACATTTCACCAAACATCCCCCATGTCTCATCTATACATTTTCTTGACCACTCCATACCTTTGTGGTAAGTTAATGCAAGGAAGGGTAGACCATCATTTATGTTACTATTCTTACTAATTCCTTGTCTGTTTTCTTGTATATCATTAACTGCAGAAGTACCATTTTCTTCCGATACATCCGATAGACCCCTCTTTTTAATAGCAAGAAGTGGTACATATCTGTTTTCATTTCTACCTTTAAGAACATACTCTGCTATATTGTCAATACTTCTTGATGGATAACCTTTCTCCTGAAACATCTGTTCTACATTTTTAATTTCCATAATGAAATCACTGTCACTTGAAATCATTCTTGCCATTCTAATCATTTGCCCTTTGACAATATTCTTTTTTAAGAACTGGGGGTGATCACTACTATAATGTAGGTAGGCATTAGAAAAATGCTTTTTCCGATAAATATTAGATTTGTAACAACCATTATAATAATCTTTTTCTAGTTGAACATCTAAAAAATGGATAACATCCTTCCCGATTTCGAAAGTAAATTCTAGAAAGTTAGTAGTATGACTTATGTATCTTATAAATTCATCAATTGTATTCTCTGATCCCTCCCATACAATAAAAATGTCATCCAAAAACCTGAAATATTTTCTAATATGTTTTTTGTGTATGGAAGAAAAAATGAAATTTAACTCCCAATACAACATCACTATATTAGCATATATTGGTGCGCAAGCTGACCCCATGGTAACACCTTCCTTTTGGTGGTAGTACTCCCCCTGAAAGTAAATTATATTTTAAAATAAGTTTCATATTTTCAAGAATCACTCTGTATTCATTGTTTGTAAGGCCATCCATTCCTGTTATAATCTCATCAAACCATTTTAACCCCTCATCTTGGGGAATAACTGAGAACAGGTCTTTAACATCAACTGTTAAGAATATATACTTATTATATGGACAATTCACAATTTTCTTTAAAAAATCCCATGAGTCAATAAGAATGTGCTCAAAATTATTAAGAATATGCTTGAGTTTATAATCAACATATATAGCTAAAGGTTGAGTTTTTGAACCCTGGGAAGACACAATTGGCCGCATAGGGGGATCTACAATTGATTTGTGTACCTTTGGAATTCCAAAAATAATAGGTATTACTGGTTTAGGAACACTGAAAAAATTGTACACGTCTTTATCAATCAAACCTTGAAGGAGATTATCCTCCATTATAAGGTCAATTTTCTTATACGAAATATTAATCTCATTCTTTGATACAATCTCGTATTGGTTCTCCTTGTCTAAAATATCCAGCATTTTCCTATTATATTCCCATTTATCCATTAGTACCACCACCCCCCCCACCTTTGTCTGGCTTCATCACTCTAACCTTGTCATTTCTACCAAACTCATTTAATATATTAAATTCAGTGGATGTTAAATTACTTGTCATTTCCATATTAATATCTTTTCGATTTTTATTTTATTCATATGTATACACATTCAATTTTATGTAGAGTTGGCATTATGGTTTACCATTATTATGTTATTAGTGTGCTCTCTTTATTATGTTATTACTGTTCTCTCTTTTTAAGGTTTTGATATGACATACTGTTTTTCCCCTTTTTTACCTTCTCTTCCCAATGTAATAAGGCATATTAATTGTAATTTATAACTTATTTAATTTAATATATTGCAACATTTCTTAATATATCTAATACATTTTAATACATTTATATCTATTCTGAACTTGTATACAGTTGTTTTCACAGTTTTAGATTCGACAACTGTATTTAAAGTTTTTCGTATAGAAAACAGTTATCCCCACACACAATGAAAACAGTGTGTATTTTACTTTTAGAAGGAAATGAAGGAAATGTGCGTACTAATTAATTTATTGACCAGCCCACTAGTCAGTGTATATAAATTGATGTGTTTTGTGGTTTTAATACATCTCTGAAGAAGTCTCCGAAGGGAGACGAAAACGCTCAGATTTTACTTGTTTGGTGTGAAAATAAATCATTTATTTACTTATATTTTCGCTGGTGGATTTTATCTTTCTGGACTTGTGTGGGAGGACGACCTTTATTGTTCGTGGAACAGGTTTTTTGTTGCTTGTTGTGACAATTTTCGTGCTTTGTGGTTATTTGTTTTAATTTGTTAACAAAGCACATGTTCTTATTTTTTAAAGCCCTGGTTGGACACAGTTAGCAATGGGCCCTAGGCAGCTGCTAGGTCACCTTGTGTAAGATATATCTCTGGACTAGATACCATTTCTTACTTCACAATACCATAACTGGGCTGCAGAAGCCCTAACCAGCATATTTGTAGATCTTATAGGTTCATAGGTTCATACTAGGCTATCTGCCCTAGGGCATTTATAAGCCTAGCCAGAATGTGTTTGGCTTTCGCCACCCATTTTAAATTTATTTTGCTATGCCCTTATTCGAGGTTAGTATACTGTGCCTCTGTCTAACAGTGACACAGAAGTGATACCCGGGGTAAACCTACGATCTCCCATCCATTCATCAAGATTCCTCTTGAAGAGAGTCAATGAGGGACTCTGCCTAACCTGGACTGGGATTTTATTCCAGAGTGAAGGGAGCCTCTGGGTTATGAATCTGTCCCTCCAGCATGTCCTATTTATTTCAGTGCTGAGGTTCAAGTCTCTCGAGCCAGAGCTCGATGGGATTTGGATTTTCTGAGGTGCAGCATGTCCATTAATTCCGGGTTGGACATGGCTTTATACGTCAGGCACAGATCGCCTCTGAACAGGCAGTATGCCACTGAGTAACAAGGTTTTATAAATCTAAATAAATATTTAGGTTATTAGAAGTATTCAAGGCATGACTATACCTTAAAAAGTTGGGTACAGCTGGAAACAAAATTCCAACAAAAACATATAACCCAAATACATACAAGTTTGTCATCTAGCCAAACAAGCCTTTGAGACATATAGCCAACAACTATAGACATATATAAACATCACTAGTAAATAATCCACAAACAGTTTTAGGCTTAAGCTAATCATATTACAGGTCATACGCAACTACAAAATGTCCAAACATCCAATAGCATTCAATGCACAGTGGAACTCGCTGATGCACAGACTTTCCAAAGGAATTCTCCAGTCTCTCACAATTATCACAAGCTTTCATCAATTCCACAGTTACTCCACCATCAACTCCATATATTTCACTATTACATTTCAAAGGGTAAAACCTAATGATGTTGAACCAGTACTTTAACATTTTTTTATTCCGTTGTAGGCTCAGATAAATAACACCGCAGGTTCGTAAACTTTAGTGAGGATTTCATCACTATCCCTCTTCTTCATATCAGCCTAATATGATGTTCACTGTCTGGAGCACAAACTTAGTTAAATATTTTCCTAAACAATCAAAACCCACGAATACCTCTGATTTTCAAAGAATTTTCATTTCATGTGAAATTATAAAGAAATGCTTTTACACCTAACAATCAGAATTCCTCAAAAATTAATCTTTCAACAAAACAACAGTTTTCAGATAGGCTGAAGGACTGTAATTAGCCCACTGGAACTAATTAATGAATTCTTACTAAATATAGATGAGGGTAGTATTATGGATACAGCTTTATTGACTTAACCGAAGCATTTTATTTTGTCAGTCACTCAGGACTACAGAGGCACCACAGCTATGGGCATTAGATCAACAGCCTCAGACTGGTGCACATACTATCTTTCAGACAGGACATTCATTTAACATCATAGTTGGATACTTTATCTCAACCATCTCCTCTTTAAACAAATGATGCCCCCCAGGGTGTTACACTAATATGTCTACTCCTCCCTAGTTTCACAAATCAATTACTGTCTGACTTTTGTCATATCCCAACCATATTTTAAGCAGATGACATGGTCATTTTATATCACATTCAGCATATACTACAATAAAAGCCCATTTCGAAAACATCTTTTCACCGATTGTATGAAAAGAAAGTACTCCTAAATAACACTAAAATCATGGCTATGATGTTTTGAACTTAGAAAAACAAAATTGACAAACTTACCAACATAACAAAATCAACTCAAATGAACCTCAAGATGTTACTGTTCAATGACACTCCTTGCAAGCTGTCATCACACTTGAAAATATAGATATCTGTGCAGTTACTGAGACATGGTTTAAAGTGGCACAGAGTGCCTCAGCAGTGCAATGTTTTAGTGCCTTCAACACTTTCAAACCAGTAACCACAGAGACAAGGGATAAAGGTGGAGGTGTCTTAATAAACATCAGTAACAATCATACCTCTAGGCTTTTCAGACAGGGTGACATGCTGGAGTTCCTCCATGTGCAGATCACCATAGACAAAATCACAAACCATATCCTAGCCAGCTACAGGTCACCATCCATGTCCCAAGAAGCTCACAACGCATACTTGGACCTACTGGAGACACTTATAATCCAACCTCACACCCTAACACCCTACTCATGGAAGACTTTAATTACCCCTCTATAGACTGGGAATCCTACATGGCCTCAGATTATAGTCACAGAGAGATTCCTGGACTTCATAAATACAAACTCTGTAGACAAAACAGTGAATATATCCACTAGAAGCACCAACATACTGGAACTCATGCTCACAAATATGGGAGAACGCTGCATCTTCCCAATGTATCATCTTCATTGGTAAGGTACGACCATAAATCCTTCTCATTCAAAATCAAAATCAACTCCATAATCCTATTAAAACCATTAAAGTTAGGAATTATTCCAAGGCAAATGACCTTTTATTAAGGAATGGTTTGTCAAAATTCAATGCTCCTCGAAACCCCAAGAACACAGCAACCATACCTCTCAACCTAGAAACATCAAAAATCTGGACAAAGGCCCATGAAAAAGAGGTACAAATCCACATGCTGATAACATACAATTTACATACACAATCATGTACCCTGCCCACTCAAATGGAATTGTGGGATACCAGCTTTTAAACACAAACTAAAGAACAGACAACTAAAATAGGATCATGAAACACAAAATAAGCAGAAGAACAATAGTGTTTTATTTATATTAATATTTGAACTTGTGCAAAACTAAAATACAATTTTCTTTTGTAAAAATAAAATTAACTGCAGCTGTGCTTCAGCCTTCATCATTAAATAACACAAAATAAAAACCAGAACAAAACTGTTTTATTTATATTATTAACATATGAACTTGTATAAAACTTTGAACTTGTATAAAACTAAAATACAATTGTCTTATATAAAATAACATTAACTTGTATTAGGCCACTAACCTAATATGACTAGTCCAGTCAATGAAGTATAAATAAATAAATTAATTAATTAAAGAAATGAATTATATCACTTTAAATGTTACTTAAGGACAATTTACATTTGGTTTGGTGTTGTATCACTGTACTGAAAGGTATTGCCAAGAGCAGCATCAGAAATGTAAAGAGGAGACTGTTATGCAGTGGATGGGATAGGAAGAAAGAGAGAGAAAGAGAAGGCAAAAAAGGAGCAATCCAGTATTTATTTATTTATTTAGTTTGTTTACTGGGGTAATGCACTGATCGCTACACACCATTTTCAGGCACAGCCTGGATAAACAGAACAGAAACAAGTAGACATGGGAAGTGGAGAGGCAGAAGACAGTATAAAGCTGAAATCTGCAAGGACTAATGCAACAGAAGCATAGTCTGTAGAATAAGAAAAGAAAGAGAAAGGAAAGGTAGAGAGCTGTCTGTCAAAGAAGGAACTGTAAGTGGAACAAAAAGATTAAAAGGATAATTACACTAGAAATAAGTTGAGATCACTGTATGCTGGAGAAGAGAGACAATATTCTGTTAGGCATTTATAGGTTCATAGGTAGGTACTAGGCTATCAGCCCAAGGGCCTAAGTAAGCCTAGCAAACAAGGTTCCCTGCCGTACGCCACCCAAGAAAGTTATTTGGACTTTGTGATGGTCTTCTCTTCTGGAGTTCACATTTAATCCTCAGAATTATAACAAGCAGAAAGCTATTGCAGTGGGTGGAGAAAAAGTTTATTTTTATTCTGACTGGCTGAATGGCAGGCATTGTCTGGTATGATATTAGGTTTATTTTACCAGTTTTCTACCCATTCTTAATTTCTGACTCAAGTCTAGACATGGAATATGACCAAACACCAGATTACAAATTTTCATTGCTTCCAAATCCTGTCCTTTTGTTTTGTTGTAACTGTGGTCATCTCTGGCCTTTTGCTTTTCATTCAGTAAGAACCACAGCATATTCAGAAAAGCAATGTGGTACGCTCCATTAATGTTCAATTAACAGCTGAGTGGGTACAGATATAATTCAAATCCATAGAATCAACTTCACACTGAATCCTGTCTTCATTACAGGTGGATAATAAGTTCAGCAATTAGGACTGGATCAACTTTAGCTTTCTTAAAATAGCTCAGCAACAGTTATTGATGGTATTTGGCTGTATGAAAATATTATGATATATGTTGGGTCGGATAATGAGAATTATATATCTATATATATGGGCATGAGTCTATAGTTATTAGGTGTTTGCCAAATAGGACATTAAGTCTATAGGGGCAGAAACAAGAGGTAAAAGGTTCTGAGGAGTAGCATGAAGGAGATATGAGTTAACTGAATCAGCCCAGTTCAGGTTGCAGTCACCTACTATGATAGTTTTATTTGTCTGTGTATATGTTTGTTAATTCATTAATTCATTAATTCATTCATTTAGAACAGCTAGGGCCCTTTTCAGACATTACAGTTAAATAAATGCTACAAAACAAATCAAAAGTATAGCTCTACAAAGCTTTACTTAAGAGATGATGCAGGTATACATGATGTACAATTAAGCAAATTAAATTAGACACAGTCAAAACTGTGTATTACACTTATAAAGCCATAATTATGTGGTACAACACAGTGTAAACATCACAATTCATTTCATATTATGAGCATAGCTGTCAACCTTCCATCTCCAGAATGAGGAACACTAGCCCTCATAATGTGGAACAAATGGGCAAAATGTGGAACACATACTAATGGCTTACTAACAACTTCAACTGGGAAGGTCATTGGATGGTTAAAATATGCTGGTTTTACTTATAAAGATATTTTAATGAATTAATATGATTCATTTCTATTTACAATGGATTTCACTTAAAAAATTCCTAACACTGAATATGTGACAGTCTTTCAATGTGTAACTTTGAGGAACTTCGAGGAACATAAACTTTTTTTAAGACCCCAAATGAGGTACGTTCCTTGTAATGAGGTGCAGTTGAGAGGTATGATTATGAGTCTATGACTCAGTCAAAACAGTTCATCATTTTCTTCTTATCTTTATATTTATTTTATGTACTGGAGGTGCAGGAGGAGCCGGGGGAAGAAGAAGCAGAAGAAATACATTTTTGCATCATGACTGCCGCACAGCTCCTAGTCCATCCCACGAGACTTGTTCTGTTGCTCTGCTGCCTGGGAACAGGGTTGCTGAGTCCTGTCTCCCGTCTGCCTTCTATGTTCTAACTAAACTAAAATAAATAGAATTATTTTAAATTAAAACAAAAAACACTGCCTTGCCTTGTCTGTGTGGCCGTGCTTTTTGCTCAGCTGTCAGCTGCTTAGGCTGCTCTCTCGGATGGTCCACTGACTGGCTCATGTGTGTATGTGGGTATGTCCCAGGCAGCAGTCCCTATCTCTTGATTCTCTCTGGGAAGGGGAGAGCTGTTGCAGCATCTGAGATGTGACTCCAGCAACACATGTGCTGACATAAACATAAACAAACACACTCACCCACTTAGCTGTCCTCAGCCGAATTCCGACAGGTTGTCAGGCTGCTCATGAAGCTGATGTCATCACGCATGCCTCTGCACGTGATAACATCAGCCCAAAAAAGAAGCCAAAAAATTTTTGAAAAAGCAAGGAAATTCGGGAATTAAAGGAACCACTCTGGAACTCATGGCAACCCATTTGGACCTCAAAACCGGTAAAAAAATTAGGAATTTGGTACAGTTGAGAGATATAACAGCAGCCTATGCTGAACTGATCTCAGAAAGTCTACAACCACATCGGTGGCTGCATAGAAACTGCTGTAACTACCACAGGTAAGCTCAGGACTAGCCCCAAAAATAAAACAACCTGGTAGCATCTGAAATTAAACAGGATATACAACAAAAGGAAAAAAAAAACATGGCAAAAGTCATGAAGGGTAAGTCCCATAAAGATAAAAACTCTCTCATCAAACTAAGTAGGCAACTAAGATGGCTAATTAAGTCAAGCAAAGCCAACTTTAAGGTTAAAATAGCCTCCCAAGTGAAAGATAACCATAAGGCCTTCTTCAGCTATGTCAGAGACCTCAAGAGCAGCACACAGCAATGTGCTGAACTGGTGGTCAATGATGCCATATTCACCTAGCCTGGTGATACAACAAACCTTTTAGCAGATAAATTCAGTTTCAAATTTAACCCCCCACCCCAACCAACCCCCAAAAATACCCTCAAACATAACCCATCCAGCTGTAACTAGGGACCATGTACTGACTGCACTCACTAAAGCCAAGGACACAGCCTCAATGGGTCTTGATAACATCTTAGGATGTCTCTAGAACAGTCTAAAATATGACTTATCAGGACCCTTGAAGTGATTATTTAACTATAGTCTTAAAACAGGCTTTGTGCCACATGAATGGGGAACTGTGACAGTCATCTCCCTTCATATGGGAGGACCTTTAACAAATCCTAGAAACTACAGACCCATTAGTCTGACTCATCTTATTTGCAGAGACATGGAAAGAATTATCATGGAAAATACCAACAATGTGGATCCATCCCACTCTGACTTTGTCAAATGAAGGCCATACTTACTGAATTTGCAGGACTTCTTTGAAAAGGTCACTAAGGAAATGAATTATGGGAAATGGTGCATACTACATACCTATATATGGCTAAAGCATTTGAAACAATACCCCACTTGAGCATTGTCAACAAACTTATGAAACTAATTCTAAACTCCTTTATAAAATGCTGGACAGCTGGCAGGCTCACTGATAGGTCCCAGGAGGTCAAAATCAGTGAAACCACATCCACAAAGAGGCTAATCACCAGTGGAGTTCCCCAGGGCTTTGTGCTAGGCTCACTTCTCTTTGACATCTACTTTTTGATTGTCAATGCCAATGCCAAAGGCTTCTGGCTAATCAAGTTCACAGATTATTGCAAACTGAAAGCAGTCATTGAATCTCTCCAAGAAGAGAACACCCTTCAGGAATTATAGCTAAACTCACTAAACTAGGTATAAATCCCTACATCACAAGATGTGTTGCCAACTGGCTAACTGACAGAACCCACACTGTAAAAATTGCAGACTCCAAATCTTACTTCAAACCAGTGACAAGTGGAGTACCACAGGGTTCAGTCCTATGACCTCTCATGTTTTGTATCTACTTCTCTGAAGTACAGGCTAACACAGAAGGCCTCTGGCTAATGAAGTTCACAGATGACTGGAAACAATGAGCCATAGTCGAGTCCCCAAATGATGTGGACATCCTTCAGAAGAGCCTCACTGAGACAGATGCCTGGTATCAGAGCCATGGCCTCAGGCTCAATGCCAAAAAGTGCATTGTCATCCCCTTTGGTAAATCTCTATACCCATGAACTACCACATAGGCAGCAGTCTACTTAACATAGAATGTGTGATAAGAGACCTTGGGACCCAGGTGGACAGTAGTCTCTCCTTTGATAATCACATCACCACAGTAGTCAGGAAATCCTTCTATGTGGCACACCTCATCACAAAAGGGTTCTCATCCAGGAAAAAAGAAGTCCTTGTTCACCTCTACTCGACACTTATTAGACCCATTATAGAGTACAACACCCCTTTTGGAATGTACCTCACAAGACATCTGCAGCAGCTGGAAAGGCCACAGAGGTACCTCACAAAGATGATTACTAGCGTCAAACAGATGCCCTACACTGACCGCCTCAAAAAACTCCAGCTTTACTCCATAGCATATCGCCTACTCCGAGGTGATCTCTGCCTAACATATAAAGCTATGTCAAATCCAGAGTTGTTGGACATGCTACACCTAAAGAAATCCCAATCCCTCTGAGCTACATGCTCTAGGGACCTAAACCTTGTCACCACAATAAACAGGACATGCTGGAGGGATAGATTCCTGTCCCAGAGACTTCCCATACTCTGGAACAAGCTACCCATCTATGTCAAGCAAAGTTCCTCATTAGCACTCTTCAAGAAAAATCTTGATGAGTGGATAGGAAATAGGAAATACACCTCAGGGATCACTTCTGTGGCTCTGCTCGACAGTGGCACAGGAAAATAACTTTCTTGGGTGGCGTACGGCAGGGAACCTTGTTTGCTAGGCTTACTTAGGCCCTTGGGCTGATAGCCTAGTACCTACCTATGAACCTATGAACCTATGAATACCTAGCACAGACAAATGATTGGTGCCAAAGTCATGGCTTAAAACTCAATATCAAGCAATACATTTTAGCACCTTTTGGGAAGTCAGCCACCCTGGGTGACTATGTCATCAATAAAACACCCCTAAAAGTTGAATCACTAGTTAGGGATCTGGGAAACTCAAGATAGTAACCTAACCTACAACCAACACATGTCCAAGGTAGTATGACATTCCTTCTACATTGCTCAACTTATAAGCATGGGCATGGGCATGCAAGACATTTCCCTGTGGTACATTTGGCTGCGACACATGACTGAAGTGATACTCAGCTGCAGAAAAATGTGACAGTTGCGAAGTCCCAGTGGGCAAAAAGAAGAATGCTTTGCCATGTCCACAATTTCAGTAATCAAATGCACAAGGGGAAAATAATGTCCATGGCCCCCAAGGCAACATGAGACAACAGGCAGTATGGCAGGCATCAGCAGCAGGCTGGACAGTGGGCATGTTAGTGGTAGTAAAACTGCAGTGTAGAATGGGTAGTGTCTTTGTAATTGGTGTGTGTGGACCATTACCCCCTTCACAGTGTGTAGAGAACATTGCCTAAAATGCATATTGGAGCATACATGTGACCACAGTAGCTTACAAGATTTCCTCCATGCTGTAGCACACCTCTGCATGTTGTAGTTACATAAACATGTAATGTACACTGAGCACAACACTCATTACTTGGTCTGTCTCCATGCACTTTGTTATTAAAGCTGCAGGAATGGCAGTGTGTGCTTCTTTTTGCCCACAGGGAATTTGCAACAGCCATGTACCTCAGAAGCTGAATTTCACCTCAGCAATGTGTCCCCAACCAAATATACCAGAGATTAACGTCTTGCTGCCTAGGTGCCTGAACCCAATTAAAAGACATATATTTTGCTTGCAACATAAACAGGGCATGTTGGAGACACAGATATGTTATTCAGAGAATTCCCATTCTCTGGAACAGGTTCCACATCCATATGAAGTGAGCTCCTATGTAACCCTATTTAAGTGCAACTTGAACCAATAGATGAGTAATCAGAAATTCACCCCTGGTCTGGTGCCTGTGTCTTTGATGGACAGAGGAAGTCAGTAAATCCACCCCTGTATAAATCAAATTTGTGGGTCACATTTCATTAAGGTTGCATGGCTAGGTGTATAAGGGCCCTAGTGGTTGTTAGCCTAGTATAGATCTATGACCCCATAAACACCACAAGCTAGGCTATGCAATGTAAACCTCCATGTTTCTATGTTATGTCCACACTATAGGAATCCATAGGTCCACTATTAAAGACTAATCTCCAACAATATATTCTTATCTCATTTTAATACATATCTTCATGCAATTTCTCAATGCATATGTTTCATGTCAGAAAGCATTACATAAGTAAATTATTTCCTCTAAAGTCATGCTCATGCATTCTTAAATAGCTGAGTTTGCATAGAATCTGTATGATGCATTTTTGTTTATCATGAACTATATCATCACTATTTATTTCTGTCACTTTATAACTGAGAAAGTAAACAGAACATTCCTTGTATATTAATATATCTTGTTTCTTTATTCGTTTCTTTCATAAATTTATTAACTTATTTGCTTATCTTGTATTATAATATTCTATCACTAGTTTAAGTAGCCTTTTTATATTTTTATTTTTTCATTAGTATTAAAAAGCATAAATTATCCATATCCAACTATAATCACATCTATTATATGACTGGAAATTTATCTTGTTTTAAAATGTTCTTATGATTTGCAATAAAATTTTGTAAAGGTCCTTCTAGTGACTTCTATTCATTCCTGAGATGATCCTAAAATTGTTCTGCTGAGCCATTCTCCTTAAAGCCGACAAGCCAAAATTCCAAAAAAAAATCAGAAGGGTGAAAAATCAATTTTAATTGCTTTTGTAGGTGAGTAAGCCCACTTGCAATCCCTTATGTGGGGGACAAGCTCTCTTCACCCACTAAATTCATATATATCATCTCCACAGTCACTCCAAATCGAAGAAGGGAGAAATCTCCCAAACAAATAAATCATTGCCAGAAACTGAACCAGCAATGATTTCCACTGGGAAAGTGTATCGCATTATGCTTTTTATCTTTGTTCCTACTTGCTATTGATGTGCAAGTAATTTCATCTTGAGAAGCTGTAGGGAAGCCCCTGTGAGGAACAGTGAGTTTCTCTAGCAAACAAAAATTTAAAGAAATAAAAAAAAATACCTACATTTTCCTGGAAACTTCCATCAGCAGGATATATCTGGAATCCTCCAAAACTATATGGGAGTCCAAGTTAAAAACCATAATAAAATGACTTAGTATACTGTTCTTAGCTAATTATTACAGTTATTTTGAGTACACTGTTTTAGGTTGGGGGGCAAGTAATTGTGGGCTGGCATTTGTTATTTTTAAATGCATCTTTAGGCAAGATGTGAGGTTTAAGATATTGGTGAGTTATGTTTTCCATTATGGTGACTTTGGGTAAAAATGTGTTGTTTATAATATGGCTAACACTTGTAAGTTATATTGCATGTTGTAATATGGCTGTGAAGTTCATACATAAATATATATATATATATACATATATATATATATATATATATATATATATATATATATATACACGCACACATATATAGTTTATTTTTTGTGATGAACCTTTAGGCACAACCTAATTGATCAAATAAAGCAATCACTAAAATTCAAAAACATGCATAAATCTCACCGAGGCTACTACTAAAATCCAAAGGTATTAAGTAATTAATAGCTGGAATTTCTTAGACCATGCTGTCAGTAATTAAGAAACCTCTTGCAGAAATGGCATATTTGGTGGCAAGAGATTGGTTCCTACAAATGCTTGCAGAAATGCTACGAGGACAAGGGGCAAGCAAGTAGCATATATGCACCTAAACACATGCACTTGCACTATATTAATATTAGTTCTGTCAAAATTGACTAGTCTGAGTGCTAGTTAATGTTGTACTAACAAAACACTACATATGCTTCTACCCAACCTCAGGTAGTTTTTTTAAAGTGCATTAATCCAAATACCTAGAGTAGGATGTGCAGACAGGTATGCATTGCCACTGATGTTATTGGCTGGATTGGACATGACAATGTGGAGTTCACATGCATGACATGGGACTGTTTGATGGCAGATGTCATATTCAATGTGTGAGATAGTCATCCTGTGGACCTCCTGTAAGGGACATGCTGCTAGACATGCCATGTGGGCTTTCATAGTGGCAACACTTGTGTAACCCAACATTCCTGGAATAGCACTGTGCTGTGCCATGGGCAGGCCAGCAACTCTGTGCAGTAGCAAAGGTATCAATAGATGCTTTGCAATATTCTCTAAGCAGCATCCAAAATAACATGGTTGTGGTAAGACAATTAGGTTTCTGACAGGAAAAAGTATATCCGCTATAGAAGTGTGAAGCATAAGCATATGTCAGTAGGGGCCCAACTCCACCACTCAGCATGGGCCCCTAATAAAACCCTTCCACCATATAACCCCCCTCACACCCAAACTCCACATAACAGCAACCTAGGACACCCACCCAAACATGTACACATTCCCTTATGACTCTATCCCATTTGTTGGTGAGGAGGGGACACAGGTAACACAGTGCAAAGGCATGCATACTCTGCATATTTATCCAGCAGTTATCAGAGATTGTCTTGTATGCAAGGCAGAGGTCACCTCTGAGTAGTCTGTATCAAACAGAATAAAATTACAAGATTTCAGATGATCCCATAGGAAAGATGCTGAAGACTCTGATTTTTTCTTGTGAGGAACCTTTGTGGTTTCTCCAATTGCTGCAGGTGCTAAGAACAGTACATACCAAAAGAGGTGTTGGTACTCAATTATTGGCCTGATGAGGGAAGAGTGCAGGCAGGTTATAACTTCTTTTTTCTGGAGGCAATGCACTTACTTATGAGATGAAAAATACAGAATGTCCTTCTTACCACTGTGGAGACATGGTGGTCAAAGTTAAGGTTGCTGTCAACCTGTGTGTCCAGGTCTCTCACCACTTGAGTGCAAATTTAAGGTGTTGCTTTTGATGGGGTAATTAGCAGGAATACTGCTTTTATTGAAAGGAATGGTAGTACATTTTTTTGCATTGAGTTTAAGGCTATGACTTTGACACCAGTCATTTGCTTATTTAAGACCCTCTTGTAGGATGTTGACATCATTTGGAGATTCTATGATCGCTCCCAGTTTGCAGTCATCAGCAAGCTTTGTCAGCCACAGACCTACAGTTTTTGCTTGTACTTCGAAGAAATAGATTCCTAACAGTAGAGGTCGCAGGACTGATCCATTGGAACACCACTGGTTACAAGTCTGCTGTTGAAGGTGGATTCCCATAGTTTGACTATATTAGTTCTATCAGTGATCCAGTTAGTGACCCATCTACCGATATAAGGGTTGATGCCTAGTTGGGTGAGTTTGTCAATGATGCCTGAGTGGGGGATAGTATCAAATGCCTTGGCTAAGTTCAGGTAGGCTGGATGCACATATTTCCCTTCACTCAAGGACTTAGTGACTGTCTCAAAGAAGTCCACCAGGTTTAACAGGCATGATCTCCCTTTGAAAAATCCAAACTGAGTAGGGTCAAGTATTTGGAGATTACCTATGTCTTTCTTGATAAGGTCCATGATAATTCTTTTCATGGCCTTGCAGTTAAGGCTAGTCAGGCTAATATGTCTATAGTTCCTGGGGCCAGTGGATGCACCACCTTTGTGCAAGGGAATATGGCGGCTGTTTTCCATTCAGCTGGTATGAAGCCAGTGCTTACACTATGACTGAAAAGAGTACCCAATGGTGTTGGTAATTGTTGGAGCCCATGTAGGATGCAGCCTGGGATGTTATCTGGTCTGATAGTTGCCATGTTTTTGGCTTTATAAAAGGCATTTATGACCTGATCTTTTGAAATACAAGGTAGAAGACATGGGGTAGGGATGTCATGGGGTACATGTGGTGGGGACAGGGGAGTGAAGGTTTCACAGAACCTGTCAGCCAACAAGTTAGCTAAGTATAGAGGCCCAGTAGATGTGGTGTCATTAACTATCAGTTTGGTACAGATCTGGGCCTTTCCTTTTAGGTTATGAATGTAATTATAGAATGCCTTGTGGGTGTCCTTTATTGAGGAAGCTAATTTGAGCTCATAGTTTGCTTTGGAGGACTTCACAAAAAGTCTTAATTGCTTTTTTACTCTTAGACAGCAATTTCTTCCTCTTATTGTAAAGTCTGTTGATGGCAGTTGTCCACCAGGCAAGTTTGCTCTTCCTTGAAGAGCTTGTTTTGGTCCTATCAGGTACAGTTGAGTGAGTGCAAGTATACAGATGTTCGTATATAGCATTGGTGTAGAGCTTGGCATAGCTACCAGCTCCATTTGAGGGAGGAGGTGCAGTGAAGCTCTTTATATCATCCTGTAAAAGGTTATAATCTGCTTTGGAGAAGTTTTTTGTTTAGTTGCTGCTATGGGTGGATCAGGTGTGATAGTTACTTTGAATGAGACCAATTTGTGGTCAGATCTCACCAGGGAGGAACTCACAGTGGGGGTGCTACAGTGGTCAGCCATACTGGTAAGCACTAGAACCAGGATGTTGGCACCCCTTGTGGAGGTGTCAACTAGCTGGTCCAAGGCATTGGTGTTAACAAAGTCGAGGAACCTTTGGTCAAGTGAGTTTGAGCATGAGTAATTTACCCAGTCAATGAATGGGGAGTTAAAGTCATCCAAAACCATGGTGTTCGGATGTATCTTGATAGACTCAAGTAGATCCAACTAGGCAGAGTGGGTGACCTGGTTCATGGAGAGGTGTTCTGTAATTGGCAATGAATTGAATAGGTGTCCTACCAACAGTTAATTGCACCTGAAGTGTCTCCAGGGAATCATACCGTTTAACCGGTCTGGAGGTGTATTTATCTTTAATGAATACTGATGCACTGCGTCCTTTAGTTTTCATGCCTTCAGTTTGAGGTCTAAACAAGTGGAAGGAAGTGTACTCAGTATGGCTGGGGTGCTCTCCACACCCTTGAACCAGGTCTCTGTGACTGCACAAATGTCTGTGTCTTCCAAGGTGAGGACAACGTCCAGTGTGAGCAGTTTCATGCTGAGACTTCTAGCATTTAGCAGGATAACCTTGAGGTTGTTTTTAGATGGAGTTTTTACATTGATAATTTCATCCCTGAGACACTGCCTAAAAAAGCACTATGGGGGTGGCAAGAGTCTTAGCCAGTAGTTGAAATCCCAGGGGTGACAGATGATGACCATCTCTGGCAGAGCATCGAGGTCTGTTGATCATGTCATCCCAGGCTGACTGATAGCGGATCCTCTTAGTATGACACCAGAAGCTATGCCCATTATTGAAGTCAGTCATTTTCTGTTTGCATTGAGGCATCATCCTAGGTGAAGGTAAAATGCTGCTTGAGACTAGGGACATACCTGCCTGAGGCACATAGTCTGAGAGCTCAGTCATGTCTCTCTTCACATAGTCCACAGAGGTATAGCTCATATCATTCACACCAACATGGATTATGACGGAGTCATAACAGTACCTGTTGTTGAGAGAATTTAATGTATTTGTGATATGGCATATCCTGGCACCTGACAGACAGCTAACCATGACCTTTTCCTTATCTAGCCTGGTGAGAGGGACATTGGTGTGTCTCACAATGGAATCACCTATGACTAATATTTGATTTTGTGTTTTTATCCAGTTCTTTTAAATTTGCTCATCAACAAATTAATTGTATACACAACACATTTGTTCATTAGCAAACTGCTTACAGATATAACGCAGTTGTTCATTAACAAAATGATTTCAGGCATTATGTTGCTTACTCAAAATAAGAATGAAATATGGAAAGATCATAAACATATGAGGAATATCAACTCATGAGACCAGTTCTTTTGTTTCCACCTACAAAGTACATCTATAAGTTAAAACTTTAGAAACAAAATGGCATGAATAGAAGGTGGGTGATTTATAATGAAACATCAACATCTAAAAAAAATGTAAAATACCAGAGTTATTTTAAAAATTCAAAATAATGAAATACTCAGTGTAGATACTTAGTGCATAGTACACTTCACATCCAACATATAACATATTTTTTGCATTGAGCTACTGCTGCAGGTCCAGATCATGGCCAAATGTGGGCCTAGGCAGGGTAATGGACCAGCCCCCCCCCCCACACACACACAAACACCAGCCATACCAATATTCCATTTTTGGCTGTCTCTTCTAAATCACAATAAAACACTGTTCAAACCTATCAGAGTGTATGCTATTTTCATCTTTACTTGGCAGCAATCACAGAGATTTGGATTTAATTAAACATCTGTGTTTCACAATTTTATAGGAAACACATTGACAGCCATTTACTAAACAAAACAAAACAGTTTCAAATTGAAAGCAGACTTAAAACAAACAGCAGTAAACCTTGAAACTCACATTTATGGAAACCGTATACAGCAACGCATTAAACTACAAGTGATGTGCTGGGGTTCCTAGTCAAATAGCATGTACTGAAGCAGTAATTAGCAGCTATGTGAAGAGTGCAATAATTCAAAATACAGATGTGCAATGCATTTGCTAACAGTGTAAGACAGCCTACTGGAAGCATGTGTCCCTTTTCAATGGCAGCCCAGGAGTACTGTCTAGTGAAGTAACTTTGCCAAATAACACAGAAACAAATAAAAGCTGAGGAAATCAAACAGAAACAGCTCATTAACTAGGTGCCAGACAAACTGTTGTAGTCCAACATAGTGTATTTCTTATCTGCATGTCTGCAAAACCGAGCTAAATTCCAAATGTATTCATAAATATAATACCAATATTAAACACTTTCTGACTTCATGCTGTCCAGTTCATTCACTGTCAAACAGGAATCACACTGTCAGTAGTCAACAAAACAAAGAAACCATGGATCATAACCAATGAACACATTTCATACAATGATGCTCCTGCTTACTAGAATTGATTCCTTTGTTTACACCATGATTACTGTGAGATGCTAGAATCAAGTATTTATACACATGCACAAACATTCACACAGATGATACCATTACAGTCTCTTGTATGACTGCATACACATCATGTGTTTGTTTGTGATAAGAAGAATGAACACATATATACATAATGACCTAGAAGTGTATTTCAGTTCACTGATGTGAGAACCACACAGAGAAACACACTGTGCCTCTATGTCCTTCCAACCTCTTAGCTCAAGAATCTAACAGCAATGGTCTGTCTCTGTCCAAGCAGTCTCCCCTCCTTCCACTTCTATAGCCACATTATTGCATTTTTATAGTGTAGATTCAACTCTCTGAGCACTGTACAGATGCAAATGAGGTGTGAAATCATTAGCATTCCTGAATACTGAAAAAAATGATTTGGTGTAGGAAATGTAAACATACTGCAAGTAGCAACACAATTGCATGTACACACCCAAGGATTGCAAGGAGGAGCAATGGCAAATGCAAGCTTTTAATGGCTTGCAACTTTTACTGATTGCTCTGATTACAAGAACAAGCAATAATGAAGTGACTCTTGTCTCTGACATGTTTGTATCATGCAGAGTAGACTTAAAATAAAAAGTGAAAGCACCTTATATACTATAAGAACAACCTCAAGACTGATATACTTGCAGTAAGAGCACACTGGCCATCCTCTACTTAAAATGCATCGGAAATGCTGATCAGCTATATTACACACTGAAACAAAGATGCAAATAAATGGCCATGTCATTGTATTTCTGTAGTTAAGCTGAGAGGAGGGGAAGATTCTCAGAAAATAAAGAGAAGAAATAGTAGCCAGTGTTGGCAACCTGACATTAATATGGTGTAGGCTGTTATTAGTGCAAAGTAATTACCAACACTAAATTGATCTAGACATGTTCAAGCAAATGAGAAAGTAATTGTTTTTCTTTTCCTGTGTTGGGTTGGTGACAAAGAGGGATAAGAAACACAACTGTGTGTGTGTGTGTGTGTGTGTGTGTGTGTGTGTGTGTGTGTGTGTGTGTGTGTGTGTGTGTGTGTGTGTGTGTGTGTTGTTATTACACTGAACTAAGGGTTCAAATCCCCATAGTGTTCTGCCTGACAGAGTTAATGATAATCTTCTGAGCATATGATTGGCTTGTGCAACACACATGTATGGGAAACTTTGCAATCCAACCTTTTCATTATTATTCCCCTATATTTGTTACTACTGACAATTGTCTATAATTTCGTTTTATTTTCTTGAGTTTATCATTTGCATGCATTTAGGCAGAGTCCACTTTTCTATAGCATCTTTTCAAAGCAGTGAATGACAGTCCACTGCTCAAGGTGTGTGTGAAATATAAATTCTTATATATATATTTTTTTTACCTGTGTAATTTCAGCACTCCTTAGCAGGGCACAAATAGGGCTCACAACTGAAGGAAAGAGTGAACAATTTTGTTTCTATTACCTCCATTAGTGCAAACAGTTTTGACACCAATGTGCAGTAGTTCTACATATTGCATTCCTGTTTCTGTGGCAGAAGCTGTGAGTGCAGTGCCTTTGGAACCTTAACAGAGTTTCTCTGGAGTTCAAACCCAGACAGTGTAAAGGGAATGTGGAAAGTATTATGATTTATTTCACTAGAACATCATATACTTTTTTCCTGTTTCGTGTATTGTGCACTTGCTGCTGAGTGGTGCACAATCAATGATACTTGCTTAAAGAAGAAAGTAAAGCATTTCATTTGGGCAGCCTGTAGTACAAACACACTTAGCAGCAATGTGCTTATATCAGCACTCTGGACAGTACTGAGTGGAGAACATTCACTTGCTGTACTGTCTCTAGACCACAAGGTATAAGTGCACTGATTTGAGAGATGGAACACAGGTTATCGAGGGCTGAAAGCCCAATAGTGCTTTTTTTTTTTAAAGTGTCAGAATGCAATTTCTAACAGCACTTTAATTATAAAGGTAACACTACATAGAATGGCCATTATATGTTTATTTCAAGAAATCTCTCACTAATGCCTTAATAAATACATTTTTGTAAGTGGCATATCTCATTAATGATTTAGTTATGAAACAAAGTTGACAGTGTGTGTGTAATTGTTTAAGCTGGATAGTTATGTTAATGAATAAAAATGCACTTGCATATCTATGATGTACAGAATACTTAAGTGAAAATCATCTTCACTCTTCTAATAGTCCAACTGTGTGTTTAGGACAGTATGCGTACTGAAGTATGTATGCATGTGTCATGCCCCATCCTGTATTAACCAACTCATGAAAGTTCATCCAAAGACAATAATAACTCTTTCAGGGGAATGCATTTCACAAAATTTGGCCGGCTAACATCTACCTGAAATCAACTGAGCGTATAAGTGAATTTAAGTACAGTTTTATCTGCTCTTTTTCATATAGTACTGTATTTAATGTATTTATTTCTGCTTTTCACCGAATATTAACTCAGCTGAAGCTGTGGCTGTCTCTCTACAGAATACTTGTTAGAATTTCTGTGTAGCCATTGATAGCAGTGGGAGTTTCACCTCATCACATTCTGTCCTGCCTTATATAAGGGGTACATTTTGAGTAATCTCTGCTTAATATATGAGCTTTGGCCAGCTAACATCTACCTGAAATCAACTGGATGTATAAGTGAATTTAAGTACACTTTGATATGCTCTTTTTCATATAGTACTGCATTTAATTAATTTATTTGTGTTTTTCACTGAATATTAACTCAACTGAAGTTGTGGCTGTCTCCCTACAGAGTACTTGTTAGAATTTCTGTGTAGCCATTGATAGCAGTGGGGGTAGTTTTACCTCATCACTGATATTCTGTCCTGCCTTATATAAGTGGTACATTTTGAGTTATCTCTGCTTAATATCTGAGCTTTGGCTGGCTAACATCTACCTGAAATCAACTGGATGTATAAGTGAATTTAAGTTCACTTTTATCTGCTCTTTTTCATATAGTACTGTATTTAATTTATTTATTGGTGTTTTGCACAGAATATTAACTCAACTGAAGTTGTAGTTGTCTCTCTCTATAGAGTACTTGTTAGAATTTCTGTGTAGCCATTGATAGCAGTGGGGGTAGTTTCACCTCATCACTGATATTCTGTCTTACCTTATATAAGTGGTACATTTTGAGTTATCTCTGCTTAATATCTGAGCTTTGGCCCGCTAACATCTACCTGAAATCAACTGGACGTATAAGTGAATTTAAGTACACTTTTATCTGCTCTTGTTCATATAGTACTGCATTTAATTTATTTATTTGTGTTTTTCACTGAATATTAACTCAACTGAAGTTGTGGCTGTCTATCTCTACAGAGTACTTTTAGAATTTCTGTGTAGCCATTGATAGCAGTGGGGGGTAGTTTCACCTCATCACTGATATTCTGTCCTGCCTTATATAAGTCATACATTTTGAGTTATCTCTGCTTAATATCTGAGCTTTGGCCGGCTAACATCTACTTGAAATCAACTGGATGTATAAGTGAATTTAAGTACACTTTTATCTGCTCTTTTTCATATAGTACTGTATTTAATTTATTTATTTGTGTTTTTCACTGAATATTAACTCAACTGAAGTTGTGGCTGTCTCTCTCTACAGAGTACTTGTTAGAATTACTGTGTAGCCATTGGTAGCAGTGGGGATAGTTTCACCTCATCACTAGCGTTGTTGCCTCACAGCAAGAGGTTCTCCCCATTCGATTCTCGGCTGGAGTGTGGGGAGTGCCTCCTGTGTGGAGTCTGCATGTCTTCCCCGCGGTTGAGTGGGCATTCAAAAGACATGTGTAAATGGGCGTGCCTTCGTTGAAGGTTGAATGTCGAGCTGGCACCTTGGCATTCGTAAAAATCTACTGCCAATCATTAGTGGACCGGAGTTCCGCTGTGGAGACCCCTAACCGGGAAAAAGCCGAAAGACAAACAACAACAATTGATATTCTGTCCTGGCTTATATAAGTGGTACATTTTGAGTTATTTCTGCTTAATATCTGAGCTTTGGCTGGCTAACATCTGCCTGAAATCAACTGGACGTATAAGTGAATTTAAGTACACTTTTATCTGCTCTTTTTCATATAGTACCATATTTAATTTATTTATTTGTGTTTTTCACTGAATATTAACTCAAATGAAGTTGTGGCTTTCTACAGTTAGTTCTCCACCCACCCTCCCTGTTCTTGTTTTGGTGTTAATGCTGGTGGCTTTGAAATGGCCTGCCCCTCTTGTAGATTTGTATTTGGATACTCCTTCTGTGCCCATCTCATCTGCTCACTCAACTGAGTGCAGTGAGATCATATTCTGATTTCAGGCACTCCTACTGTGTACAAAGAGAGCATTTGGGAAGGACAACCCCTGTAGCCTCTTAATCCTGCTCTGTTCCCTCCTTCAAAAAAAAAATAAATAATATATATATATATGTATATATATATATATATATATATATATATATATATATATATATATATATATATTTTATTCAGCCAGCTGCTCTTACTGTAACTGTCTTAGTTGCTCTTCTGCATGCTGTTATCTGCTCAGTCACTCTTACTCTGTACTTATTATTGCTTGTTAGTAGCCTTCTAATTTAGTGCCTTCTGCGCTTGTTTTTTAGTCATTTGTTAATTTAATTGTAAATTATTTGAACTGTATTTGCCGTAGTGTTGCTGCACACTCGGGTGTGCTGGCCTGCACTGCAATTTGAATTGTATTTACTGCTGTTTTAGCTGCTTTTCTGTAAAAGAAAAAAATTCTAAGCTTGTTTCCTACCTTTCCTGTAACTAGTCAAGTCCAGATGCAGACTTGCTGTATCCAGGACTGTTGGTAAGCTTCTGAGCTCCACTAGCCTTTCTGTGTTGGAGGGGAAGCCTTCTAGCTTATCAGTGGGAGTGGTAAGCACTAGGTAGCCTATCTACCATGGGAGGAGTGTTTTT
>NC_056732.1:1687650637-1687770637 GCF_019279795.1 Protopterus annectens | reverse complement strand
ACATACCTACAGCCATGCATAGTACAGAACTATACGTCTTTGCACAAATAAAAGCTTAGTCTAGTAGCAGTCCACTTGCTTATGCTACTTCACATAACATATAGAAGTGTCATATATACAATAACTGTTACATGCAACTATTAGAGAAACGTAGAATATAATATTGTCCTGTAATCAGGACATTTGCTATGTCTTGATTATTTTCGCATGACACATCCGCTTAAGGAGGGACTGTCCCACGCAAAGTGGGACAGGTGTTAATCCTAAAGTCCCACCTTGGCCAATTTAAAAGGTGGCAAACCTACAATAGGTATGCAGTAGCATGACCTGGCAGATGGATGTGGGTCCCAAAACACATTTACTTGTCTGCATTGCAGAGTATCAGTTCCCATGTATCAGCCAGATGGGAGCAGATTGTATGAGGAACACGCATATAATATGATTAACTTACTAGACAGGCCTCCGATTCTGTACAGTCGAACACCATGCCATCGCTTAATGGTCAGCCATACCTGATACTGTAGTCATGTAGTCCAATGTATTAGGCATCACAAGGGATCGCGCCCACCCAGCGTGAGTGACACATGCAAGCACCAATGTTGGTGCATGTGCAAGTGAGGGAGCGAACGGGTGTAAGCGTGTTTGGCTACCAGTATGCGAGTATTGCACTGGTAAATAAATGTGGAGGCTAACCAAGTGTAAGAAGCTGTAACCAGAGGTCAGCAGTGCTTAACACCATGCAAACCCACGCACAACCGCTTACAACTGCTTCAATGTGCCTTACTCCCTCCGTATCCAATGGGCTTGTTCTGCCCCCCAAACAAATAACCGTACTTTGCAAGTGTTGGTAGCAACACCCTGCGCACACAGCTAATGTGAATTACCAATACACCATGGCAAATATACAGACAATAGACAGTACCACACACATACCATACAGCACAGTCATCCAACAGTATAGCAATGTACCGGCAGATATGTCTGGACCACTGGTATTTGCAGAACTGTCCTTCTTGTGTTTACATGTGTGAGCATGCCCAGTATGACCATTCCGCATGTTGTCGACTGACATTGCCATCATACCTTCATGTGTTTGAGCATGCCCAGTACGGCCAACTGTATCGCATGTGTTACATGTCCAGGTAGTCTGTAGTGTGGTGCCGACCTCTGTGTTGTACACTGACAGGTGGCATGCTGTGTCTGCAGGGTGTCCATTGGTCATGTGGCATTGACTGTTGCTACAATTCTGCACAGCATGGGGGGACATCTGACTGTATCCACATTCCTACACAGCACCGGGGAGGGCACACCTGACTGTTGCTATATGTGTACGTTGGAAGGGGGGAACACCTGACACTTGTACACTTTTGCTACTACTGTACTGGTATGTCAGGTACTCCATTTCAGTGTGTAGACCTACCTATTTTGCTGGCTAGAGGCATGCCAGTGTACTCCAGATCTTAGCTTTAATTACTAACATTAGTTTCAGACATCCTAGCCTTCACAACCTACATCCAACTGCCTGGCCTGCTGTAGTCTGTCTGTGTAGGTCTGTGGGGGGGGGGGTCATCCATGGGGCATATTCAGAGGCCATAGTATAGCATTTGTCTGTGTTGATCTACACCTGTCCAGCTGGTTGAGACTTGTGTGGGCTGTATGGACACACGTGATGCTCAGCCCATTACCCACAGTGGGTTATGACACCCTGTGTACTACTGGCTACTATGGTGACCCCTGTATGAGCTAAGATGTCATGGTGCCACTATGAACGTCTACTGTGTGCTGTCTTAACATTCGGCCACCAAATTCCCTTGCATGCTCACATCCATACCATAGCTACAGGTACCAACACATTCTAATACAACTGCCAATTGGTAGGCTGATTGACTTACCTCGAGGGTGTGCCAGACCTGAGGATGGTGCTGGAGGGCAGCCTATGTTGGATGCACATAGTGCACTTCCTATACATGGCTGAGCACAGGTAGTGTCATGTTTGGCATCCCTTTTACTGTCTGTGCAAGTCAGAGAGGGTGACATTGCCTGGGTCCCTACTGTGTCAGTGCATATGCTATGCATTGCCTCTTTGCCAAGGCCAGGTCATACTGGGCACGCCTCCTTCCGCCTACTGGGTCCAGCTCAGGTTGTTCCTCCTCCGAGTCACTCTGTGCCTGTACTGGCCTTGGCATTGGTGGGGGGCTGTGTGGCCCTGCCCCATGCTGTTCCTGCTGCAGCTGTTTCCACAGGATCATATTGTGTAGCATAGCACATACCATAACAATTTGGGTGCATGTAGCTGGTGAATAATGCAAGGCTCCACCAGATGTGTCCAGACACCGGAACCGTGACCTGATCATCCCAAACACATGCTCTATTATATGTCTGGCCTGTGCATGTGCCTCATCATGGCGTCATTGTTCAGGTGTGTGTGCATTTCTGATGGGTGTCATCAGCCACGGCTCCAGTGGGTACCCAGTATCCCCCACTAGGTGACCATAGGGGGTGTCCATATTGGAAAGCTGTGGTACAGCTGCGTCAGATGCCATATATCGGAATCATCATAGCTTCCAGGGCAGCCAGCACACACATTCAGTATAATGCCCTGGGCATCGCACACAACCTTACAGTTGATGGAGGGGATGCCCCTGTGGTTAATGTAGGCCCTACCCTGCTCACCGGGTGGTGTTTTGATGCATACGTGAGTGCAGGCTATAGCACCCACTACCCCAGGGTAGTCTGCATTTGGTGGAAAAGACGCATTTTGCTGGTCAACACCTCACTTGTGTTGAGGAAATGTACGTGCTCACTGGCATGTGGTGACATGGCATCCAAGAACTGGTGGAATACCCGGGATACAGATGCCTGTGAGATCCCCATGATATCCCCAGTTGTGCTTTGGGAGGTACCTGTGGCTAGTACACTTAGGCCTATGCATACCTTGGTATCCACTGGGATGGGTTCTCCTTGGCCTGTTCGATGTGTCAGATTTGGCCAGCACAGCTCAACAAAATGCTGTAGGAGGTCTCTGTCCACACCATAGCACTCCACTATCTCCAGCTCATGTAGCCCCTGGTAGGTTACCCTGGGTCTGTGCAGTCTTCTCTGTCTCCTCACTGAGGGATGTTCAGCAGCATTCACATCCTCACCACCCACAGCCTCCTGCACATGTTGGTCTATGTTGCCTGCTGCAGCCCTTCTCATTTCATAGGATTGTTTGTTAAAATTTCCCCGCATGTATACACCGGTGGTGTATAGTGTGGAAAAACCTGAGGGGATGGTGTTTGCTCACTTTATCATAGTGTTCTGGGCCGGGCTGGTCTGCTGGGCCTGTAATCTGCTGATTCTGATAAATATCACCTGTTTGCCCAGCTTGTTCACCTTGACTACTCTCCTACTGCTGTTGTCCCTCCCAATTGCACTAGGCAAGTATAGACACACCCCTAGATTAGGCATGCTATGCTAGGAGCAATCCCGAGACACAGGGCTCCAATTTACGTACAGTATGCCTGACACACACACCCCCCATGCTTTCACCTATATTCAAGTCCTGCACCCAGCTATCTATACACATACACTCTTGGGACTTGCATTACACCCTGCGGATAAACAGGATTCACTATTTTCCACCTCGTTTGCATAGTATTGCCTTCTAATGCATAGTTACATGACTCATACTGAGCCTCCCCAAAAATAACCACTGCTTACTGTTGGGCAGACCTGCACACAACTGGTTAAAAGCACCTTACTATCACCGTATTCAATGTCCCTTGTTTTTCCCAGCAACAAAACAACCAGCCTCTGCACGGCTCAAAACTGGGACCCTGCACACCACAGACAATGTGCTTTACCACTAAGCCATGGCAGATATACATACATCTGAAGTTATCACGTACAACACAGGCATTCAACAGTATAGGACATGTATTCCATCATGTAGATTTATGTGTGCTAATGTCTACACATAGATATATATATATATATATATATATATATATATATATATATATATATATATATATATATACACACACACACACATACAGACACACACATATACATATACACACACATATGTTGATATAGAATATATATCTAACAGCAGACCATGTGACACCAAAGCATTAGACAAGAATGAAAAGGAAACCACATGCGCCTCCTACATTATGTACTGGTGTTAATATCAAGGCAAGTGTGTTTCTGTGCATCACATGGGTTCAGAATGTATTAAGGGTAAGATTAGGGCTGCTGACATTACTCACCAGACCTATTGCCGAATGTATGTGTATGTCTTGCCAACCCAGTCTCTTGGCCGATTGTGACATTTATGGCCACTATATAGGAAAACAACAAAACACACTCCTCAACATATCCAGTAGCTAGCCACTCACAGACACCAATACATAGGATATGACTACCAAACACACACACCTGTCATGCCTTGGAATAGAACACCTACATGTCTATTCTCTCACACTACAGCATTACACAGTTACAGAATGTGCTACCGAGATAACTGGGATACATCACTCCCAGAGGTGTATTTCTAGCTGAGTGACATCATCAGCAATGGTAAAGTGGGCGATAGGGATTGTATGGAGTATGAGCAGTCCGAAAGCATTATTCTGTCCGCAGGCAGATGGAGACACACACACACACACACACACACACACACACACACACACACACACACACACAGTTGGCATGACTGGGATTAGAACACTGACCTAACTACCTTATCACACTACAGCATTATGCAGTTATGGAATGCGCTACCGAGATTACTGGGACACAGTACTCCCACAGGTGTACTTCTAGGTGGGTGACATCATCAGCATTGGCAAAGATGGCGATAGGGATTGTATGGAGTGTGAGCAGTCTAAAAGCATTATTCTGTCCCCAGGCAGACGGAGACACACACACACAGTTGGCATGGCTGGGATTAGAACACCAATCTCACTACCTTATCACACTACATGATTACACAGTTACAGAATGTGCTACTGAGATTAGTGGGACACAGCACTCCCAGAGGTGTATTTGTAGATGGATGACATCATTGGCCTTGCTAAAGATGGGTATAAGAAATGTATGGAGTGTGAGCAGTATAAAGGTATTACTCAGTCCTCAGGCAAACGGGGAAACACACACACACACACACAGCAAGTGTGGGACTAGAACACTGACCTAATTACTTTATTACACTACAGCAGTATGCAGTTATAGAATGCACTAGCGAGACTACTGGGATACAGCACTCCCAGAGGTGTATTTGTAGATGGGTGACATCATTGGCCTTGCTAAAGGTGGGTATAAGAAATGTATGGAGTGTGAGCAGTATAAAGGTATTACTCAGTCCTCAGGCAAACGGGGAGAGACACACACACATGGCAAGTGTGGGAGTAGAACACCGATCTAACTACTTTATTACACTACAACATTACGCAATTACAGAATGCGCTACTGAGATTACTGGGACACAGCCCCCCCCCCCGAGGTTTATTTGTGGATGGGTGACATCATCGGCCTTGCTAACAGTGGGTATAAGAAATGTATGAAATGTGGCCAGTCTAAAAGCAATTTAGAGTCCTCCAGCAAACGGGGACAGACATACACACACATGTCAGTGTCAGGTACAGAACACCTGCCTATTTACAGATTACTATTACAATACTACATATATACGAATCACGCCACACAGACTACACATGTCAAGGCTGTCATTATGACCATCTGGGAATGCGGACATCAACAGGGATGCTGGCAGTTAAGATGTACATACCTGTGAACCTGTGTGTTTAAAGTATGAATCCATCCTGACCTGCAGTATGCCCATCTGTGGAATGGACGACTACTACCACTATACAGGGTTACAATGGTCATGCCCATACACAGAGGCACATAACCAACACAAGGTGACACTGGGCATGCTCACACACTTAGTAGCACAGGGCTGTTTGGAATGCACTGTGTCCATCTACACAAGGATATACTGGGCATGCTCATACACTTAGTAGCACAGGGCTCTTCGGAATGCACTATGTATCCATCTACACAAGGTTATACTGAGCATGCTCATACACTTAGTAGCACAGGGGGCATGCTCACACACTTAGAAGCACAGGACTAGTTGGAATGCACTACTATGTGTCCATCTACACAAGGATATACTGGGCATGCTCATACTCTTAGTAGCACAGGGCTGACTGGGATGCACTCTGATGCTAAACACGGACGGCCACAGTGGCCATGCTATTACAGGTAGATGTAAATAACACATTGTACTGGGCTCTGGTGTTGGTAGTTGTCATTGTTAGCGGGAACACTGCTCTACATATATTTGACACCGGTCTTTAACAAATCAGCTGTCATTCTGGGATAACATGGCTGACAGTAGGCAGGCCTTTGACACATATCACATGCATCCATGATACAAGTGAGTGTGGTTATTACCCAAGTCGTATCCGCCCACACAGTGCCATTCCAAGGCAAATGTCCTAAACACAGGTTAACTCCCATACACCTACAGGACAACTGCATTGTTTTCTTATGCTGACCAGTGCTAGATGTGTAGATTCCATATTCACAGCTGGCCACTGTAGATCCAACAATGGTGAGTACTGACATCTGTGCAGTGAGGAACACCTGGCTGATGTTTTTGTAGTGCACAATAGCACTACCACCATATACCTCAGAACCTAGCACTACCACCATATACCTCAGAACCAAACATGTGGGCCATAACACAGGTACGGACCATTCCAGGTGGTGTACCCACATACATAATGGCCACTCACATGTACTGACTGGTCCCCCCATGAAAGGCATCACAGATGAGCCATGTGCAGGACACAATGTCACATGGTGCATTCTAGGATGTAAACTGCAGACACCACCATGCCCTCGGACCACAACCACACAACAATACATGTTGTATGACAGACAAGTACGCCACCATGTGACCCTTGACCTGTGTACTGTACTAAGCTCTACATCAACTGTAGACAGTACACATGTACTGACACAGTTGCATCATGTGTTATGCAATGCAATGATACAACTGTCTGTGACCAGGTCAGCTGTACAAATACCAAGGGCCCTCAGTACTGTCCACCATTAGCAGATGTCTGTTGCTGTACACCAGTACGCACCCTCATGTATGGATATGACATACATGTACCTGCCCTAGGGAAGTACATGCCACACACACACCATACCTGTAAATAGCATAGCCGTTGTAGTCCTTTGTGCAAACAGATGGCTACAGCCATTACACACATGCACATGAAATGTAGGTCCATGACTGCGGAATGCTAACAGTACATAAGGTGTGATATCAATGTTGACAGAGGTAACATCCCCTCTGAACTGGTCACCCATGATATCATACAACAGTCCATGTGTCATGTATGTTATTACACATATCCGCCAATTGCAATGCCTACAAACATGACCAAATGTCAGGATTGTAGGACCTACACACCTGTACACGTAGCGTTGTGCGTTCAGATAACATGCATGTGCAGTTGCTCATGTATGCAGGTGGCGTGTATCCTAGTACATCATGCAGCTGCAATGCAGCTTCAACATTGCCAACTGTATATGGTGATATACTGAATATACAGAAAGATGTACCACAGGTATGAACAGATGTGTTGAAATAACTAAGTGGCGGGGCATCTTTGCAGATGGATGTTTGCTGTGGACAGCTCACAGGTGTGTCAAAAGTGGTTCTACAATACCCTGTGTAACCGGTAAGCAATGGTTTCATTAATTGAAGGACATAACACACAACTTAGACAGCAGTCAGGGTGATAGCGAAAGTAAATCACTTGACACTTGGTAATAGATATGACGTCCCTAGTGCATATATCAGCACTGTTGGCACAGGAAGCATCGGTACAGTTTGTAATGCATGCAATACTGCTGTACATCTGACATACATAACATGAGATAGGCAGGTCTGAGATTCACAGTACTGGCATGTGTGGTTGCGTGTGTGTCCATATTTGTCATGTATTGTGGGGAATACATCTCAGTTGTTACTCACTCTCCTGTACACTAGTGTGCACATCTGTACAGACTGCAATGTATAAAGCAGGATATAGGCAGGGGCGTGTATCTCACACATGTGAGGTATCTGTATGTGCATGACATAGGTATAGTAATTACTGAATGCCACAGTGTGTGTATGTAGGGCTGACTGGTCCCTGGGGTGAGGATGTATGTTACCATACTGAACTGATAGGACCCCTCCCACCATTCAGGTGATGCATTCAACTATCCGTGTTGATGTCCCCGATCTTAGGCCGTACTGACTACCTGTACATGTGTATTTCTGTAGCACGTCATGTAGGTGCACAGTACTGTAATAATGATTTGCACATAGGCAGGGGTCCTCAGCACACCAGTAGCAACTGTGTGCAAGTGTGTGTTACTGTGTCGGTGAAGCCGTGTGTGTGTGTGTGTGTGTGTGTGTGTGTGTGTGTGTGTGTGTGTGTGTGTGTGTGTGTGTGTGTGTGTGTGTGTGTGTTACAGTGTCACTGAATACATGTGTGTCAATACCTGAGTGTGTGGGTGCAGTTTTGTGTTGGCATCCTGTCATGGGAATGTGTATTACTGATTCCCATTGAGGCATCACACTTCCCACTGGCATCTACCCTTGTAATCAGCTAGACCATTCACTTACCTCACCACTCCATGTAACTGTACCTGTGATGTCACCCTTTATGGATGTCACATCTGTAGCCACAGTAGTTTAATACATAGCAATCATGCTCTTGGAACGGTGGACGTGTTTGTAACGTGGGACATTCTCACTGGTATGTGGCAACTACATGGTAAAAGCTGGTATATTCATACATACCTGTGAGTAGTCCACATTGACATATGGGACACTTAACTCCAAACACTGACATCCACCGGCAAGTGCAATTATACCTGAAGAAGGACACCAGAACAACATGACCAACATGCATTGTGTGGATGGTATGCATGTGTGTGTTGCGGTGCCCTACATATGTGTCCAGTGTGTGTGTGTGTGTATGTCTGCACACAGTTCTCCCATGTGTCTGGCCTACACAGGGGTATTATTGCCAGCTGCAGACTGTACAGGTGAGGTTTTACAGTTCATGGTGTCCGGCCATGGACAGGTGACCTGTGCCTGCCAGGGGATGCATGGGCACTACCAGAAAGATGTGCAGATTGGGTACTGTCTGATGTCACTAGTCCACTGGAACCATATCCCTGTTGGGACCGTCCCAGGCCATGTGCACATGACCTGCTGTGTCATGGTGTGGACAGCACAGCACCAGATGCACTGCTGCTGCTACCGCCACTAGGGAAGCGGGCATGTGAGGTAGCTTGTACACGTAGACCTGACACAGGTGATGTAGCAGGCCTATGTCCACGTGCCTGACACCTCACTCCTACCAGATGTTCCAACACAGACAGCTCACACTCGCGGATTGTCATGCCATGGTCAAGGACTCCAACCATATCATCCAATTGTCTGTCCAAAGCATCAGCAATCTGCTGTTGAGCATTTACCATTGCCTGGATGCTGTTGTTTGAAGAATGGACAGCAGCCCTCTGTAGCCTCTGATCTTCTCTGTTGCACCATTCAGCACATGCCTGTGCCTCCATTATAGCCTGAAACATGTGTCTGGTGACATCAGCTGCTGTGCTCTGTCGTGCAGGAGCATGTTGGCCAGTGGTCCTCCTACGAGCAGCACTGGCCATGTGCCTGTGTGGGGCACCACCAGTAGTTTGGCTGACACCGTGGTGTGTAGGCACACCTTCCATAGCCCCCATACTTTCCTGTTCCAAGCTACCACATGCCAACTGTCCTTCCTCTATGGCCACTGGGGTATGGGATCTGTGTGCGGGGATGAGGTGGATATAGATGGAATGGCAACCAATGGCACAGTTTCAGCCCCTGACAACTCTGCCTGTGACCTAATCATACATTCATCATCACTGCTAGAGTCTGTGGGGGCACTAACATCTGATGTACCGCAGGAGGGCAATACACCTACATCACCTGTGAGGGCAGACAAGAACTGTACATTACAATCTATACAATAGACACACACACGCATGTGATATGACAGAAGGCATGCAACATGCATGTGATATGGCAGACGGCATGCAGCACAGACAATAATAGTGGTAGTTATCATACATACCTAGGTTGCACACAGCTTGCATGTGTGATAGCAGACGGCATGCAAATTACACAATCATAGTAGTGGTTAGCATACATCCCTGTGTTATACCATGTGGACCAGCACAGGTTAACAGTAGATCTGCCTGATGTGTGGCATATGACCTTGATAATCACATGTAGTATGACGTGATCTGCTGATGTGTGCAATGACATGCATACATGTTTGACACAATGGTGTCCTGTCGAATATACAGTGAGGCAATGGTGTACCAATTCAGTGTTGTCTGTCCACCCTACAGATATACAGAAAATTTAGCTGATGTGCATGGCCATTGCAGGGAATCATGAGGAGTTGCTAGTCCTATACAGTGTGAGTTACGCACAGGGTTCATAGCCATGACTGTGTTCAGATACAATACATATATACAGTGGAATGTGACCCACGTCACTGAGGTGTATACACACTAACCCATGATGTGGAAGTTATGACACAGGTCACTGATGGGTATACGGATGACACCCCTGCACATCTGCAACCATATTGCTGCAGCCTGGCAACTATGAGCAGACATGGCGAACATGTCAGTACGCCATGTCCCACATGACATCTGTGTACCACACACACACACACACACACACACACACACACACACACACACACACACACACACACACACACTCATGAGGAGCTAGTATGGCATTTGTGTCCATCACCAGCAACGGGAATGTACTGTATCTGTGGCCTGATGTGGATACTGTACAGGTAACTGCTGTCATGTTGCAACACCCTCAAGATGTTCAACACATCCTATGTGGTGGATTGATGTTACGCCTACACAAGATGTGCACAGGCCTAGAGGATGTCTAGCGTTCCACATCTACATTATGACCATTATACAAAGGCCATGGCCGAACCATGTGTAGCCATTGTATGACAGGGTGTACACACAAGCACAACACTTCTAGTGTGTGTGTTGCTCCATGTCTCTGGCCATCCTCCATGGCCATGTGTGTACATGTGTTGTCCAAATTATAGCGATGGGCATCTGTTTCACATGTCTGTGTTGTCCCATATGACATATATGCTCCACTGACAACAGAGTTATGCAGATAAAGGGTGGTATGTGGGATATGTTTTCAGGTTAGGTAGGCAATGTAGCAGCCAGGCCAATAGATGTCATGGACATGTCAAGATAGCACATCACATTGTTTGACATTCATAGCAGGGCTATGATCCACACAGGTGAAACCTATGTACTGGCCATACTCCAGCCCACTGTGTAGTACTGTTTGTATTCACCACATGTGTAGAGCCGATCTGTTGTACATTCCTAAAGTGAACAGCACCTCCACCATTGTATGCACAGCTGTCAACACATCTGGTAATAAAGTTTATGAGGATGCATGTCAGTGAGATGATTCACATAGTTTGCAAGTGTGGCACATGGATAGTCATTGTGATGCATTGCAAGTCTGACCTGTATATTGTGACAGGACCATACATTATGTGTACATGTTGTGAATGGCCACATGGCAGATAGATTTGTGCATTACGGTTCCTGATAAATAATAACACTCTCACCTGCAACGGGCTGCTGTCACCACGGAACACCAGAGGTACCTAAATAGGAGTAACACAGCAGTATGAGCATAATCTACCCCTGTATAAAAGCTACAGGGAACAATGTGCATAACACATAAACCAGTGCATTAGACTATACTATGGTGTATGCACATGTGTGCATACACAGAGTAGCATACTATAGTATGCAGCATGTGTGTATACATGCCTTGCATATGATGTTACATTACATATTGTACAGTGACACATGCAGCTATATGGAATATAGTTGTTATAGGTGCAGTACTGACTTACCAGGTAACTCCAGGCTCAGTGGTTGAGAGACACCCACCTCCACAATATTAGCTAAGGCTTGTGGATGTGGTTCTGCAGATGTTCTCAGGTTGGCCAGTAGCTCCTCAGTACATGTGAGTGGGGGTTGGGTTGGTAGTCCACCACCTGTTGCACCTTGTTCCCTGGCGATTGCATTCACACGCTGTTTCACCCATCTAATGAGGTCTGTACAGTGTCTGCACACCTGCTGGTATGTGCGGTTGTGGCCACCCACATCATTAACCCTCCTGCGAAGTTCCATCCACAGGGCATCCTGCTGCTGTGCATCCTGTGGCACATGGCTGAACAGGATGTCATGATTATCAAGTAGGTATGAAATGAGGGCCTCATCCTCCAAGCATGTAAAAAGGGGAAGCCTTGCACATGGCATACCTGGAAGACATAATGATGGAGACAGGTCACAGTACCTCAGAGACCTACAGAGCTACAGCTGAACATACATGTGTACAACATTACTTCAGTTTAAATAGTTGTATTTGCAAACCTACATGACACTGATGTGTTTGTGTCACACATATGTGACACTCAATGTTGAGTGGATATTATCACCATATATGTGTGTGTGTGTGTGTGTGTGTGTCATCTGATTACATTGCACATACTCCATGTGGTTGCTGTCTTGATGTGGGCATATCTGTTTGCCTGTACTGGTGTTCCTACCTATCAGCACATGGCTGGATGTGTCCACATTAATGCAGTCAACCTTGATGCAGTGTATATGTCACATATAAGGACTTACACTGCCTTAACAGACATGACCTCTAACCCTGCAGGCATGCTCACATAAGGTTTTACATGTATGTGTTCTGCCATATACATCTACACGGCACTGTACAGTGATTCAACATCCTGCCATGTATCACCTGTGTTAAACATGTGATACACATGGGACACTGGCTAGCCAGATGGTATTTCCAGGGATGGATATCAACTATGGCATGTACAGTCAAAGTCAACTAGTTGGCTATATGCCATGGGCCATGTATGTATATAGGATGAAAGATTACCTGGTAGTAGCCAACAGGTGGGTCTGTGGGGCCAGGTGGAGCAGTGCCACATTACTGATCCACAGGGTTAATGATACATGTACCATGTGTTACCATGCGGTCATCACACCATGTCTGAGAGGGGAGTGATGTGCAGCTTTGACAGACAGGAATGCATATTATGGCAGGACTATGTCAAGTGTATGGGACAAGGATCTGACCAGCATGTGGAAGGTGGATGTCCATGAAGTATGTGTTCGAGATCAGGATGAGTACATGTAGCATGTCTGACATCACTGGGTTGGACATGGATTTATTCAGGGTATGCATCATCCTACATAGTGGAGATGGGGAATGGGAAGGCTGGTGTAGGCCATCTGCACATGGCTAATACCCCTTAAAGGAAATATGTGATCTGATATGGGTCACTTGAATGGTCTGTATGGCTGGACAATGATCTCTATATTCATGAATGGCACCCTATTATTATTAGGATTGCCACATATGACTCCCTGATGGGTGTGGTGATGTAGCTATCACAGGAAAGACAACTGCCCAGCTGCATCCATCACACACAAGTGTCCATTATGATGATCGCTGCCTAGGTGGTAGTTCATGGGTACAGGGTTATTAACATAGGGGTGACAATGCGAGTCAGCTATTGCTCCTAGGTCATAGTCATTCGCATACTTCAATAGGCAGATGCCTTCTGTTTGTCTGTGAGGTATGGACTACAATGAGGGGGAATAAAATTCATTAACCCTGACGTACTCTAGCTGCCACTGGTGTGATGATCACATATTATTCAGACACCTTCTGTAGTGTTGTTTCTGCCAGCAATCCTGTTGCTAAACACTCCTGTGATGTAGGAATGTACATCTAGTATACCGGGTGTAGGTGGTACACAGTATGGATGATGATGTCCTATGACCTGGCAAGGTTATGATATGCAGTGTGACATCAACCATACTGTCATCTACATCTGTACAGCTGACATCACTTAAGTGATCAAGGTTCATGGCTTTCCAGACCAGACTCAACATGGTAGTAGTGCAGTACTTCCCATTATCAGTGGTGTCTCCCCCTTTGTTGGGTTGTGATACCTGTTGGTGTACACCATTCAGTGTGTACACAACCTGACATGGAGCTACGTTTTACATGATGTGTACGTGGAGAGCATCTTGTTTTGCCATATGTGTATGATACAACCTGTGATGTTGGCAGGTCCCATGCAGACTGAGTGCAGCTTGTACCTGCATAGTTGTGGGTACAGGGGCCCTGTGGTGTACATGGATATATGCTTGTGTACCTGTTGGAGGGAGGGAGCCGTGTTTTTATATTATCCAAGATCCTATCTGGATTGCTTATTCATGCTAAGCACTTTTTCAGGACTTGTATACAGTATGTAAGCTAATGATTACTATAGCACTCAATCTTCCACATCACCTACAGGTAAGGGTGAACAGGTTTTGTACATACTTTTCTCACTTGTGTAGAGTAATGTAGCTGTTGTACTCACTTTCCTCGCTTATCTAGGTGAATGTAGTTCTATATTCAGGCATGTCCAAGAGTCAACTGCCAGTGTTCTCACCTGTCTATCTGATGAATCTGGACATCTTGAGGCAATGTACACATTGCCTCATTTACACAGACAAGCCTCTCCGCCTACTACCCAACACTACAACCTGTGAGAGATGCACTCATCTAGCCAAACTGGAGGTAAAGGTCTCTCCAACCAAGCGTGAGCCTGACTGTCATGTGGAGAAGATACACAGTTGCAAAACACCACACTCATCACATAAGCCTCACTGTATCTACCCCACCATTAACTGGGAAAACTACTCATGTACCAACACATTAGCTCAATGGTTTTTGGAATTCATAAACACCAATGCCCTGACTCGACATATCCACACACCCACCAGGGGCAACAATATCATAGACCTAGTCATTACCAACATGAGTGACTGGTGCTCCACACGTGAAGCCAACTCCTGGTTGGTTTGATCAGACCATGTGCTGAACACCGTTGATATCCACATCCCTCACCTACCCCCCATTAAGTGAACCACAGTATAATATGTCTACAAGGCCAAGTACATGCTTCTTAAGGCAGACGTGGTGGACGTCATGACACCCATGCAGATGGACAGTACTGTTACAACTGCTGAATCCTACACAAATGCACTCTATAAGCACTTACAGGAGTGCATGGCTTGTGCTATCCCAAACAGAACCAGGACTCTATACTCATAATTAACTAAACCAATCTGGTTGTCCCCTGCCATAAACATATTGTACTACAGGAGGAAGACACTGTTGCAAATGAGAGTACAATACCATGCATGGAAGAGATCCTTGGCCAGCCTCAGTAAGAAGGTGAGATCCCTTATACGATCCTTCAAAGCTAGTTACGAAAACTTTAAAGCAGCTAATACCAACAACAACCACAAAGTCTCGATGTCAACAACCAGATCTGCTCTGAGTTACAGCACAAAGGCATGAACATTACAGAAACAATGGATATTGGCAACATCCTGGCAGATCCCTCTCAAAGCTGCACACTCTGAAGGCAATATCACAGCATCCATGGGACTGGACAACATCCCAGGCTGCATTTTACATGAACTTCAGATTGTACTGTCTCCTCACCTATGCACCATGTTCAGCAATAGCCTCACATCAGGCATAGTGCCCTCTGAATGTTGCACAGCAACAGTTATCCCACTCCACAAAGGTGGCGCCACAATAGACCATGGGACATATTTCCCTATAGGCCTGACTAGCCTGGTCTACAAGGCTATGGTGCACATCATGGATCACTGTCAGAGACAATGGGTACCTCCCAACCTTTGACCCCTCCCTATCTGGCATTGTTAAGGCTGGACCATGCCTTCTAAACCTGGTGGGCTTCTTAGAGACAGTTACCAAGGCATTAGATGAGGGTAAGGAGGTCCACACAGCCTACCTAGATCTCTCATAGGCTTTCAACACCATTCCTCCTTCTGGTATTATCAACATACCCATCCACCTGAACATTAACTCCTACATCATGTGATGGTTTGCAAAGTGGCTCACGGACAGAAAACACAGTAGGAGTTGCATACCTTAGGTCCGACTGTATACCAGTTACAGGGCACAGTCCTAGGACCCTTCATGTTCGGTATATACTTCTCTGATGTACAGACAGGCACAGGAGAGCTTTGGCTGAAAAGTTTTGAAGACAACTGCAAACTAGGGGACATAATTGTTTCCCCAGCTGTTACAGACACCCTCTGGAAGGGTCGCACTGAGATGGATACTTGATGTTAATATCATGGCGTCAAGCTGAATGCCTAAAAGTGCATAGTCATCCCCTTTGGATATAACTAATTACCCGTGGACTAACACATAGGTGCTAGTCCCCTACATAGAAAAAAAGTATTACAGGATCTGGAAACACCAGTAGATAGCAATCTCTCCTTTGATGCCCATAATGACAAGGTGGTTAAAATATCCTACTACATGGCCCCCCTAATCTCTAATGGGTTCGCATCCAGGTCAGAGGGGCCATTGTGACTCTACACATGTCGTATCAGACCCATTAAAGGATACAACACCCCATTTGGGATATACCTTACAAGACAACTGCAGCAGCTTGGAAGACCACACCAGTACCACACCAAGAGGATTACTGACCTCAAACAGATGACCTATGCAGCCCAACCTACGAAACGCCAGCTGTACTCAGTTGCATACCGCATACTCACAGGTGACCTCTGCTTGACATACAAGGCCCATGTCCAACCCTGTATTGCTGGATATGCTGCACCTAAACAGAAGCCCCTGAGAGCCACATGCTCTAGGGATATACACCTAACCACAGCGATGAGTAGGACATGCTGAACGGATAGATTCCTGACCCAGACAATCCCTATGCTTTGGAACATGATTCCAATGTAAATCAGGCAGGGCCCCTCACGAGCATTCTTCAAGGGAAATGTTGCCATGTGGATGGGAGACAGACATGTACCCGAGGATCACTGCAGTGGCTCTGCTGGACAGAGGCACAGGGAACTATTGGCTCTGCCATCCAGAGGCACAGGGAACCAACCTATAGGGGTGGCAAAAGACAACACACGCTAGCTAGGCTTACAGATACCCTTGGTGAGACAGCCCAGTACCTACCTTTGCACATATTACATATCTCATGTGCATGGATAGTTAAATAGCTCTTCCATTTTACTTTACTATCATGCTGATAAACTGTCGGCTCACTAAAAGACATATGTATCCTGTTATTGTGTATTGTAAATGCCGATTGACATAACTAATGTTTGTCTACCATTACAGTAATGCTATGTAGCTTGTAATACATATCTGCCTGCAATACTGTACATTACACAGTTATTGGCACAATATCCCACAATGCAAAACATACTTGCACAGTGGCCCAACCTTCCACATGTTATTCTTTGTATTACACCCATACATATGGCTACAGTTACAGTATATCAACATATACTATCCCCTGTTATAGCACATACTTGTTGGACCAACCCTGCCACTGACATCGGCTGGTGAGGAATATTTCTGTTCAAAGCCCTTATATAGCATCCCTTGTGGTGTATGCGGTGTTTGCCTTGTGACCTACAGCAGTACACACAAATACTACAAGTGTGACTATGCTCAACAATACATCACTGCAAGATAACTGTTTCCACTATATGGATTGTGTGCACTTTAAATACTACAGATTAGTACTACATACACAGACATACTGACTGTTCTACATACCTTATTAGTAACCCAACATATCGTTAACAGTTGATTCAATCCTTTTCGGTTTGTTCATAGGTTCATAGGTTCATAGGTTCATACTAGGCTATCTGCCCTAGGGCATTTATAAGCCTAGCCAGAGTGTGTTTGGCTTTCGCCACCCATTTTAAATTAATTTTGCTATGCCTTTTTTTGAGGTTAGTATACTGTGCCTCTGTCTAACAGTGACACAGAAGTGATAGCCGGGGTAAACCTACGATCTCCCATCCACTCATCAAGATTCCTCTTGAAGAGAGTCAGTGTGGGACTCTGCTTAACCTTGACTGGGATTTTATTCCAGAGTGAAGGGAGCCTCTGGGTTATGAATCTGTCCCTCCAGCATGTCCTATTTATTTCAGTGCTGAGGTTCAAGTCTCGAGTGTGTAGCTCGATGGGATTTGGATTTTCTGAGGTGCAGCATGTCCATTAATTCCAGGTTGGACATGGCTTTATACGTCAGGCACAGATCGCCTCTGAGCAGGCGGTATGCCACTGAGTAGAGCTGGAGTTTCTTTAACCGGGCAGCATATGGCATCTGTTTGAGCCCTTTGATCCTCTTGGTGAGGTACTTTTGGGGTCTTAACAGTTGCTGCAGGTGTCTGGTAAGGTACATCCCAAAAGGGGCTTTGTACTCAATTATGGGCCTGATGAGGGATGAGTAAAGAGGTACGATGACCTCCCCTGATCTAGATGTGAATCCCTTCATGATTAGGTGGGCTATATAAAATGTTTTTCTAACCACTTTGGCCACGTGGTTGTCAAATGAGAGATTGCTATCAACTTGGGTCCCCAGGTCCCTAATGACTTCTTATTCAATATTATTTGTAATGTTCCGCTGGTATATACGGATGGTTTGAATGTGTGATGACACATCCTTTTCTAGTTACATATTGGTAACATGTGGTATCCTGTCCACCAATTGCTGTTCGAAAGTAGTTAACTGGATGCACATCAGCTGTGCAGCTACTCCATTAGCCGATATCATGGCAACAGTGGTGTATAAGTGAGTACTCCTTTTATGGGTTGTCCGTTTGCCTTACCTTCAAGGGAGATGGCCTAGATGTGTTATTGCGATATATTTCAACAGCTACATGGAGACACACAAAGATATATTAGCTTCATGACTCCCATGGACTGTGTGTAATGGCTAGATGATTTAGTTCTACATCTGAGTACAGCTGTTATATTTCGGAACAGTGCTACTTATGCAGGGTTTGTTTGTACCTGATACATCTGCAGATGTTTAAGTCTGGCAAGGATGTTTGGCCAGCTCAAGGCCGTATGGCTATGCATGAACTGTTATGTGGTGTACAGTGTGCTCATCAGACATCCTTGATTTGGTATACAAGTGTAGCATACTGTGCTGTTACTCACTAATTGCTAACACATCCCAGTGTATGCACAGCCCTCGGAAATGGGATTAGTGCAAACAAACCCTATTACATCAGCAGCTGTTCCATTGTATAACAGCCACTATTTTACTTAGGGCCATGTTAGTGTGTCTCTGACAAGGTATGTTAAGGCTTCTGCAGATGTCGTACAGTGTGTGAATAATTTGTGATGTTATTAGTTTGTATTTTAATATGTTTGGGTGTGGGGGTGATGTTGGTGGGTGTGCTTAGCAAATGCAGGTGTGTAGGAACTGCTTTTATACATAATCGCTATGTGCGTGAGGGTTCCTTCCCTATTTGAACACCTATCCTTTTATGGACTACTACAATGGCATTTGCAGGCTGATTCATTAAGGCACTAACCTGTACATACAGTATGGACATATGCTAATAGCTTAATATGCTGTTCAGGTATTGACTTATCTTGTGCCAATGGCGGTTGTGTGTACAATAGTTGAGGGCTACCTATGTAGGATGCACACAGTAGACCACCTATACATGAAAATTTACAGGTGGTCGTGTGTGTGTTTCATCCATGTTTGCTGTGTGTGCAGGTAAAGAAGGGTGTCAGTCCATGAGTGCCTACACTGTCAGTGTGTGTGCTATACGTTCCCTCTTTGCCAAGGCATGGGCATACTGGACATGCCTCCATCTGCCTACTGGGGCTAGCACAGGGTGCTCGTGGTCTGAGCCCCCCTGTGCCTGTGGGTCCCTTGGCAATGGTGGTGGGCTGCAAGGGCCTTCACCATTTTGTCCCTGCTGCAGCTGTTTCCGCAGGATCATATTGTGTAGCATGGCACATTCTATGAAGATGTGGGCACACATTCCTGGAGAGTACTGCAAGGCTCCACCAGATATGTCCAAGCAACTGAACCGTGATTTAAGCATCCCAAACACGTGCTCTATGATGATTCTGGTTTCTGCATGTGCCTCATAATGGCATTCTTGCGTGGCTGTGTGTGCATTTCTAATAAGTGTCATCATCCACGGTTCCAGTGCATAGCCAGCATTCCCCACCAGGTGGCCATATGGGATGCCCCCCCTGGCAAATACATGCTACAGCTGTGAGGCATGCCAGATATGGGAGTCGTGATAGTTTCCAGGACTGTCGGCACACACATTCATGATAATGTCCTGGGCATTGCACACAACCTGGCAGTTGATGGAGGGGAATTCCTTGCATTTTATGTAGCACCTACTCTGCTCAATGGGTAGTGACTTGATGTGTATGTGCGTGCAGTCTATTGCACCCAGTACCTCCGGGTAGTCTGCCACATGGTGTAAGAGATGCATATTGCTGGCCAACTCCTCCTGCATTTGGGGGAAGTGTATGTGCTCATTGGCATGTGGTAACATGGCATCCAGGAACTGGTGGAGTACTGTGAATGCTGATGCCTGTGAGATCCCTATGATATCCCCAGTTGGCCTTTGAAAGGTACCTGTGGCTAGTATTCTCAAGCTTACACATACCTTCATGTCCACTGGGATGGGTTCCCCTCTGTTACTTCTGGCTCTGAGGCATGGCCGGCACAGCTCAACAAGTTGCTGTATGATGTCCCTGTCCACCTTGTAATGTTCTACTATCTCCAGATCATGTAGCCTCTGGTAGGTTTCCCTGGGTCTGAGCACTCGTCTCCTCCTCCGGTGCCTGAGATGGTTGTCAGCAACATCCTTCACACCACCGTCAGTCTCCAACACATGCTGGTGAATCAAAGCTATGGCTGCCCCTTACATATACATATTAAAAGTTTCCCGTCTGTAGACACCAATGGTGCAAAGTGTCTGGGAATACACAAGTGTGTGTGTGTGTGTGTGTGTGTGTGTGTGTGTGTGTGTGTGTGTGTGTGTGTGTGTGTGTGTGTGTGTGTGTGTGTGTTGGGGGGACTTTCACACCTTATACTATTGTGCAATGGATTATGCTGGTGTAATTTGGTGTGTTTGTGCTATGCCAGCTGCAGGGTATCTTAATTATTGTTTTTACAGCAGGTACTGCTATTGTTGGGCCTTTGGTGTTGACTTATGCTTGTCTGCCATGATTCATATATTGCCCTTTACTTCTATTTTCAACCCAATTCACCTCCCATTGTCAGGCATGCATCCAGCTGCTGCCTTTCTTGTTTTGTGCTTCCACAACTCAGGATTGTGTTGGGAAATGTGTTATGTAGCTGATCTACAGCAAGTTTACTTTGTTCTGCTGTGACAGTTCTCTTTTCTTTGCTGTATGGCACCTCCCCTTTCCTGTTTTGCAGGTAGCTGCTAGCAGCCTTGTTAGCTGTTGTCTATGGCCCACTGTGAGTTTCTAGGTGTTAATTACTCATTTGTACTCCAATTATCATGCTGCAGCATTTTCTTATTGTCTTCCCATAGCCTTCCTATTTCACCTAAGTTGCGCGCCACGCGCACCTGGTTTCTGGCTTTTCAAAGCATTTTCATCCACGTTCACATGCACTTTTGGTCACCTTGTGTGCTCTCACCTAAGCATAGCTATGGCTAGGTACACACCCCTATCCTGCGGCTTTGCTTAGCAACAGGCAACCCAGATTACCAATGCTCCAATGTGCTTACAGCTACAGCAGTGCACACCTCTCATGATGTCATGTTTACCTCCAGGCCACTCCTCGGTGTTGTACCTCTGCACCATGTGGTACGTCCTTACGCCAACGGGACGTTTGTGATTCAGTATTACTTGACTCATTTGCATGGCATTGACTACTAATTCCTAGTCACCATGCGGAACACTGTCACAGACCCTTAGCAACCCTTGTGCCTTGGCTGTGGTTTAGCATGCGTACCATTGACTTTTATGGCAAAATCATTATTTGTGTTACATTGCAGTTTTATGACATCTAAATATATTTTCCTTGTGTTCCTGTTTGTGCACCCATGCACTGCGGTTGTACTTTGCGTTAGTGTGGCCATGACATCAAATGTTATTTTTTATGTGTTGTGCATGTTTTTTTATGCCATTGGCTGTATATTTAGCCAGTAGCATATGTTAACATTGTAATACGTAAGTTTGGTCCACTTTCATGGCTCCGATGTTCTGTTTGAAAAAATGTAAAACGTTTTTTTTTTGGTTTACATTTCTGCATGCTTACGCTATGCCTGCACCACTTCATGAATCGCTATATACCTTCAGTTGCATGCTACACTGCTGTACATGGGGTAATTAGCATACAAGCACCGTGAGCTGCGCAGCTCTGGCATACGCTGGTAGTGCACGTGGAAACAGCTCTTGCCTGAATCGCTCGACGGCCATATTTGGTGCTAGATCACCGACGCTACTCCGGCACATGGCGCAAGCTTCATGAATCCTGGGGAATTTGTTTAACTGTTGTAGGCTACACATTAAAGTGTGATAGCCTTTTCTGATCATTTGTAGTCATTTAAAGCTGTTTTAAGTGTATTTTTTACTGTTTTTGCCTTATGTTTTCAAAAAAAAACAAAAACAAATCATTGTTTCCCACCTTTCTATGCTAGTATAGTCCAGTTTTCAGGTTAGTGCTGAATTCAGGGCTGTGATACAAGTTTCTGAGTTGCCCATACCTTACTTGGATAGAAGGAAGTTTATCTATTCACCTGTGAGAGGGGGGAGCTTTGAGCAACCTATCTGCCCCTGGAGGAGTAGTTCCAACTGAGAATTTAGTAGTTTATTGGCCATCTTGGGCTAATTTCTATCTCTTTAATTTCCCTACTATAAATACCATGTTTGCATGGTTTTGCGCACCGGGCAGCACCGGTTCACTACGGTTAAATTATTCCCAGCTCCACTAAGTCTCCTCTTCAGTTTTTACCTTGAAACTAGTCTAACTCTCAACCTAAGCACGCAAAAAGCATCCTACAGCCCAGCACTTGCTCAGACCTAATAGAAAGCACTAATATACTCTGACACTGATTGCCCAGCAGGGCAAGGCTCTTTATTCACCCCTCACCAACCAAGCGACTAAGCAGCTCACCCTACTATTCAGGCATGACCAAAGGGCAATTTCAGGTGTACTCTCCAGTCCAGCTGGTGAATCTGGGTATTCTGAGGCAATGTTATAACTGCCTCATGTATACAGACAACCCTCTCCTCCTACCACAAAACACTAACATATGCAAGAGATGCAATTATACAGCCAAACTGGAAGCTAAGCTGTCTCCACCCAAGACTGGAACAGACAGTCAAGAGGAGAAGGTTAACACTTGCACTACACCTCCAGCCACACACAGACCTACTAAAACAGCACTGGCAAAAAATATACATAAATTCACCAAATCATACTTGGAGGCTCTAAATAAAAACCTGCAAAAGTGTCAGAGACCTCCAAAGCAGACACCCAAACAACCTGCACCTCCCGTCACAAACCAGACAACACATAAAACACAAACTCAGTGTGCCGCACAATCACAACCCTTAAGGCAAAATAGCATACCTAACACACTAGTAATAGGTGACTCTATAGTCAGGCACACTGACATACCACTCACTAGGCTGGACAAGCAGAAGGTTACTGTTAGCTGCCTGTCAGGAGCCATAATCCGTCACATAACACAAGCACTCAGGTCACTCCAGAACAAGTACAAATATGACTTGTTAATGTTGGTGTGAATGACCTGAGACATACCTCCCGGGACTACATGAAAAGAGATGCTCTCTGATCATGTAGCCCAGGCTGGTATGACCCTGACTCTGAGTAACATCCTGCCCTCACCAAGAATGATACCTCAGTATAAAGAAAAAATGATACATTTCAACAATTGGCTAAGCTTCTGGTGTCATTCAAAGGGGATCTAGTGTCTGTCATCCTGGGTTGACATGCTTGACAAGCCGCATTGCTTTGCAAGAGATGGCTTGCACCTGTCACCCCTAGGCTTTCAAATACTAGCCAAGGCTCTTGCTGCCCCCATAGTGCCTTTTTTTAGGCAAGGCTCAAAAGTCAAACCCACCTCCATAAACAGCACAATTAACAAAAAACTGAGGGTTATGCTACTCAGTGCTAGGAGTTTAAATCTCAAAATGCACAAGATCAAAGCACTCCTCAGTATGGAGAACGTCGACATCTGTGCAGTAACTGAAACCTCGTTCAAGGCTCCATAGAGCACCCCAGCACTACCGGGCTACATCTCATACCACATGTTTCGGCCACAGAACATGGACCGAAACACAAAAGGAGGGGGTGTATCCATATTCATCAAGGATACCTACACCTCCAGGTTAGTGGCAAAGCATGATACCTCTGAGATCATCCATGTGCAACTAACATTGGGCAAATCTGCAATGTAAATTGTGGCCTGCGACAGATCAACCTCCATGACCCAGGACCACCACTCCATCTTTCTGGAGACACTGGAAAACATGAAGGTCCTACCAAACACCCTGATATTTGGTGATTTCAATTACCCTACCATGCACTGGGAAAACTACTCGAGTACAAACTCCTAGGCCCAGCACTTCCTGGAATTCATCAACTCAAAATGCCCTGGATCAGCTGGTAAACTCCCTTACCAGAGGTGAAAACATATTGGACCTGGTCATCACCAATATGAGCGACAGGTGTTCCACACTGGAGGTTAACCCAACACTGGTTAGATTAGACCATAAACTAATCACTCCGGATGTCCACACCCAACCACCACCCCCAACTAAGAAAACCACAGTAAAAAACTTTTCTAAAGCAAACTTCACCTTACTTACAGAGATGGTAAGTTTCACAGCCCTTACGCTATAGGATAATGCTGCCCAAGATGCAGAAACCTTTACAAATGCACTCTATGAGCACCTACAAGGATGCATGGATTGTGCCATCCCTAGCAAAACCAAGACTCACTCCTCTAAGAGAAGGAAACCAGTTTGGTGGACCCCTACCATAAACAGGCTATACAATAGAAGGAGGAAACTAGTTCAGAGAAAAAGCAAATCCCAAGAAGGAAAGGCATCCCTGATCAGTATCAGTAAGAAACTAAGGTCCCTCATGAAATCATCCAAGGCTAACTTCGAAAGAAAAATAGCCAAGGATTCAAAAAATAACCACAAAGCCTTCTTTAGCTATGTTAAGAATCTAAGTGGCAACTCGCAGATATGCATTGAACTAGTGCAAAATAGCACAAAATATACTGAATGTACTGATATTGCCAACATCCTGGCAGATAGATTCAAACTTCACCCCCCTTTCACCCTCAAAAGGGCCCACAACAATACCAGAAAAGTGTAGTGTCCCAAAAGTCACAGACGCACAGGTGAAAACAGCCCTTTCAAAAGCCAAAAACACAGCATCAGTGGGACCAGATGATGTCCCAGGCTGTGCCTTGCACAAACTACAGAGTGAACTAACTCCCCACCTAAACACTCTGTTCAACCTCAGCTTCTCCACAGGCTATGTGCCCATAGAATGGCACACAGCAATGGTTATTCCTCTTCACAAAAGAGGGGCCACAACTGACCCTGGTAACTATCGCCCCATAAGCCTGACTAGCCTGGTCTGCAAGGCTATGGAGCGCATCATCATGGAACTCATTAACAAACTGGGAACCTCCAAACACTCGACCCAACCTAGTTTGGCTTTGTTAAGGGCAGATCATGCCTACTAAACCTGGTTGACTCCTTTGAGACAGTCACCAAGGCTATAGACAAGGGGAAGGTGGTTCACACAGCCTACCTTGACCTCGCCAAGGCTTTTGACACCATTCCCCACTCGGGTATTACAGAAAAACTCACCAGCCTGAACATAAACCCCTACATCACGAGATGGGTCACCAACTGGCTTACAGATAGAACTCACACAATAAGAATAGCGGGCTCCAGCTCCGACTCTAAACCAATCACAAGTGGTGTCCTGCAAGGCTCAGTCCTGGGACCCCTACTGTTCGGCATATACTTCTCAGAAGTACACGCAAACACAGGAGGACTATGGCTAACCAAGTTCTCCAATGACTGCAGACTGGGACCCATAATTGACTCTCCAACTGACAAGGACATCCTCCAAAAGGGCCTTACTGAGATGGACACCTGGTGTCAAAGTCATGGCCTCAAGCTAAATGCCAAAAAATGCATAGTCATCCCATATGGGAAAAACAAAACACCCAAGAAATACCACATAGGTGGCAGCTCCCTTAATACAGAAGAGGTAATAAGAGATCTGTGAACCCAGGTAGATAGTAATCTCTCCTTTGACAATCATATTGCCAAAGTAATTAGGAAATCCTTCTATGTGGCCCATCTGGAGCATTTCTCCCCGGGCCTCTGCTGAAAACAGGCTCTGTGGAACCTAGTCGGACATTCCCGGTCAACAAATGTTAAATAAATAAAAAATAAATAAATAATTACTAAAGGGTTTGCATCTAGAAATAAAGAGGTTATAGTGCCCCTCTACTCATCACTCATTAGACCCATCATAGAGTACAATGCCCCATTTGGGATGTACCTCACAAGACACTTCCAACAGTTGGAAAGACCACAAAAGTACCTCACCAAGAGAATTACTGGCCTCAAACATATGTCCTATGCAGCCCGACTGAAAAAACTCATGCTGTACTCATTGGCATATCGCTTACTCAAAGGTGATCTCTGCTTGACTTTCAAAGCCATGTCCAACTCAGAACTGATGGACATGCTCCACCTAAAGAAATCCAAGTCACTGTGAGCCACGTGCTCTAGTGAGCTAAACCTCACCACAGCAATAAATAGAACATGCTGGAGGGATAGATTCCTGTCACAGAGACTCCCTATGCTTTGGAACAAAATTCCAAACTACATTAGGCAGAGCCCCTCACTAAGACTCTTCAATTGAAACCTTAACAAGTGGATGGGTAACAGAAAATACACCCCTGAGATCACTTCATTATCTCTGCTTGACAGAGGATCAGGTAATTAATAAATGGGGCGGCGAAAGCTGACATACTCTGGCTAGGCTTATAAATGCCCTCGGGCAGATAGCCTAGTACCTACCTATGAACCTATGAACTTATAAAACCTCTTAAAGTCACATACATACAGGCCTATCTTATGTATATCTCCATTCATACTGAATACAGTTTATCTGTAATAAACACGTTTGAAAGGGATTTCTCCTGTAGCACTGACAAATAATTACCTTGACTGAAATGTATGCATTATTTCTTCCTCAGCTTGATTCCCACATTGGTCAACAAACTTTTTGCAGTGTGTAATTCTAGAAAGTTATGTGCCAAATCATATTTTACCTCCAAAACACCAAGGATAACAATCAAAGCTGGTGAGCCTCTCAATGTTGAGCATCTGAAAAGGAGTGAATAAGTTGAGCATCACACATGGCAAATCTCACTGCCATGTTTCACACCTTTATTGCTGTTGGATAAAATACCTTCCTCTTTGTTTGCAAATCCTTCTCTGTGCTTTCCATTCAGTTGGAATAGTTGTGCATGTTTGTGCAGTAGCTGTTAAATGCAAGATTGTAATTTGGCTCCAATTTATTCTTAGAGTTGCTCCTTGACTTCTGCAGGCTGGCAGATACAGGAGATGATAGTGCTAAATCTAGAGCCCAGAGGTGGGCTATTGGGGAGCCCTATTTTGTGGCTCTGTTCATGAAGTGATACAGTAGAACGCTACTACAGGGGGACTATATCAGGTATCAGTATAACACTGAGGCTTGGAACAGGTTAGCCAAGGCTGTCTCCAGTGCAACTGGCATCCCAAGCACTGGAGAAAATTGTCATCATGACTATAGTGACCTGAAATGGTGCAAGAAGGAGGTCTTTAGCTGATGGGAGGAAGAATTTAGAACTGTTGACATCCATCAGTTGTATAAGTATACTGACCCTTCTGTATTAAATGATGTAGAATACAGTACCCAGGCAAGACTGTTTTTCAATATGCTTCCATGCCTCTTCTTCTCTTCTTCTGTGTTATACAGCTGCTAAAGACATTGCAGTGAATCATGGGGCACATCAAGAGAGGTTAACTCACCACAGAGAGACAAGAGGTATGTATTCATCAGGTCTTACTGCAAGCATAACTATTCTAATTGCATGCAGTATGTCAATACTGTAATAAATAGTTAATTTATGATATCATGGCAGTGCAACTGATTAATGATACAAAATAATAATGCCTTCCCATCATACCTGGATGTGGCAAAGGTGTATAAACTGGAGAATCATAAATGTGTATATAGTGAAATTATATAGTCATGTGATATACCATGGATTTAATTTTCTCTCTTTTTTGTCTAACCCCACTCCTTTTCTCTCATTTTGTTGGAGGAGGAATTTTATATGGCTTAAAATGTTCCGTTGTAATACATTTCTGCTTAAAAAACCTGACATGCAGCACAAAGCGGTAGACCTACCACTGCAGGTCAGACCACCATCCATCCACAGGTTTCAGCACTGACTCCCAGCATGACAGAGTCCCAAGTTCTGAGAGTGAGGACTAGATTCTCACTGTTCCCAGGCTTGACATGGGTGTGTCTCCAATGTTCCCTACATATCCCCAATAATATTGTCCCCCCAACATTCTGTTTCAATCACCATCCTTGTTTGTCTTATTTGTCCTGTAAGTCTGCACCTATTTTGTCACCTAACCTTCCTATCTGACCCTCCCATTCTTAAGCACCTTCCTCAACATTGTTCTTTCTTTGAAAGTAAAAAAAGCAAATGGGCACCTGTCCCATGACCCATACATAGCTCTCCATTTCATCTATGTGTCTTTTTGACACAGTTTGATAATATTGGCTGTACAACATTATTCTGTTGTTGTCATCTACGCTTGATGTGGTGACACTACAAATTTAGCAAACTCTGTTTATACTTCCACATTTATGTTGTGAAGAAGTGGATAGCTATGGTTCTCTCTGTCTACCTTCCTGCAAATTCCTCTATTCTTTCCCCTGTGTTCTACCCTCTGCTTGCCCTCCCATTTCACCATTTCCCTGTCAACCCCATGTTCACAAGTTTAATCCGGTCAAAAAATTGAATCACATACAACACAACGCACATAGTCAGAAATTATCAGGCTTTTCACAGAATTTGGCATTACACACCAATGTCAAGTGATGGTGAATGTCTGTTCGTGTCCTATGGCAAACCGTGCTCAGTTGTTGCCAGCACCATCACTAATCTGGTTATCCTCACACAAAGAGGCTTAAACATGCTCTCCCATTAATCATCGGCAACAGTTACTCTAACAGTTGCTTGACTGTTGGATGTAGTCAAGTGCAATATCCTCTGTGGATTGTTGACATAAATCAGTTGTCTGAAGATTCATTTTTGACTATAGCATCAAAGGTTAGATTCCAGATGTATGTCACAGTGTTTCTTATTGTGATATTATACATCTATGATATGTTTCATGGCACTTATCTTACTTTTTATCCAGTTAAGAATTGGCCAGCAGATCCATGACTATAAGGACGATTATCTTACTCGAATCATGTCTTCACCAGGTTTTGCCTGTCCTACAGCTTTTTTTAATCACTTTTATTGAATTATCACTTGTGATATTGGCACATTTATATTAACAAGTTAAAATTAACAAACATTATGCTTCACATATATTGCTATATATCATATAGCTTAAGCAACATTACATAAAGTATTCAATTCCTGCCCCTTTTTCTTTAAACACAAAATATCTTTATTAAACCATCACTTACAACATGAGCACTCATACATTTATATAAATGAAAACAAACCACACCAACACTATCCTAATTGTAACCATTTTATGTCACAAACCATACTGACACACTTCTAGTTGCAAACATTATACATCCCTTATAATCTACCCAATCATTTTCAGTCATACATTACATAGTTCATTTAAGTCCTGCCTCCTTTTAAATCTCATTCCTCCCATGTATGTATTGTTCCTACAATTCCCATTTTTCCTATGTAGTTTGCTCAATACATTTGTCTAAAAATCTCAATTCCACTTGAAATCTCCTATCTCCATTCCCTTGCTGGCTTGGTTTTAGTGCTCTACAGCTTCTTGATCCCCAGAGCCAACACTTACTGATACAGACCATGACTGATGAATATTGAGGACACACCATAAAAATGTACATTGATGAACCATAACACCGCCCTTTCATATGTGTTTGTGCATCTGTCTCTATCTTCCCCCTTTTTCTCCCACCAATTTGTACTGTTGACTATTCATTAGGATGATGCATGTAAATATCATGTTAGGGCATTTTTAATTTGCCATCACTTCGCTGAGGAATAAAACCTACATCTTCCATTGACTAAATAGGTTGTCACTGTCTCTTCAAAGGCGTTATTTTGACATGGGTAAAGTGGGATTTCCATGGTGGAGTGTACAGATAATGATCAAGTCTGTAAACTAATTTCTCATCTTAACAACTGTTCCAATCCAGCATTTGATGAAACTGCTGTTGCCTGTTTTCATAAGTGGTTTCCCTGTGAATGTGTTGCCTATGTATATATCTGGCTCCCTTCTATTTGATCAGTTGTAGTCCTCAGCATTTGCACAAGGTCTGCCAATGAGCAAATGTATGTGATGCTAAATGGCATTTCAGGTGTTACTGCAAAATGCCTTAAGTGTTTACCATACAACACACTGTATACCCAATTAACTTCTGATTTCCTTTGAAGCATGTCTCATATATACTAGGTATAAAACATTATTTCAGTAGCTATTACTCATGCAAATTTACCAGGCAATATATTTATAATATTCATTTCTAGGTATTCTTAAAGTTATGATAAAATGTTATTATAATAATCACAGTCTGACACTTTTTGGAAAATGTTCTGCATACTGGAGATGAACCCTGCTTCAACTCTGCTCTTTAATTTATCTTGGTGAGCTTAAATCTTGTGCCACAGAGAAAGTTATGTCAGGTGGATTTTCTCCAAGTACGGTTCAGAGTGCTAATGGTCATGCATCGCCAGTAAATCTGCTTGTGCTGTAAAAGGCAAACCAAATTTAAGTTTTTCACTGTTTCCTTCAATGGTAAACTTGCTTGCTCACAGCATACAATTATGCAAATGGGAAAGGCAAGCACAATACTTTGCTTTTCAACTGAGCTTTTGAACTAACATGGAAAAGTATAATACAGCTTGTGGAACATATGTTTACCACATATTAAGATTAAACAGATCTGTTGTACATATGATAAGAATCATAATATTTCCTCTGTGATTCTTATTTGTGCAAATTTTGGTAGGAAGCATCACAGAACACTGCTAAACACTGTTACTTCACATTCTGAGTTCAACAAATTCAAAATGGAAAGGGATGATCATGAAATGGGGTGAAGCTCAAGAAACAAGGAGAGACTGGGATTTTGGATGCAGGCCTTTAAGGAGAATAACAAAAACGATATAGAATATTATATCCATAAAGTAGCAGAAAGTATTCTATGAACTAAACCAACACAGGAATGAAGAAAGGAGATTCTGCTGATAGGGGTGACTGCAATCAGGGATTCAGACAATAGGCAATAGGGGCTGCAATTTATTGGAAAAGCCTGGCAAAGGAACAAAGGTATTGGGAGCAAATAACTAATGAGGGAAAGATGATAGAATGGGAATACACCAAGAATGTATTTGGACTGCAGATTAGAGATTGCCTTCCATAGCAGGGATTGATATCAGAATATAGGCAAAGAGAAAGAAATAGGAGTGTCCTAAATGAAAGACCATGACTGGTAGAGTTTTTAATAGAATCTAGAACAGAAGCTGCCATTAAAAAAGGAATAATTAGTAGAGCATATAAAATATTGCATAACTATAAAGAATCAATCAGAGGAGGTTAGAAATGATTGGGAAAAGAGATTGGATAATCAATTCATAAAGAAATGGGAGGATATATTTATGTCTCCCAAATATGCAACAAAATCTAGAAGATTTAGGATTTTTGCCTAGAAATCTTTACATAGATATTTTTATACCTCAAGTAGACTCCAGAGAATTTTTCCTCAGGCAGACAGAAAATGGTGGAGGTGTGAAGGGGAAGAAAGAGGTAATTGGGAACATGATTTCTTGGACTGCAGTGAGTTGGCAGACTTTAAGGACTTCCTGCAGGATGCAGATTGGTCTGATGAGGGAGATAATTTTTTTGAGGTATGATACAGAATCAGAATTACCTAGATATGTTAAGGCCTTGCTGTGTCTAATAATGGTGTCTGCCAAAAAAGCACTTACCAGAAAATGGAAATCAGTATCTAAACCAACTATACTGAAAGTAATAAATATAGTAACAGAGATAAAACAACTAGAATTAAGATCTTTAGAAAAGGGTAGGATGAAACTTCTTCTTCTTTTGGCTTTTCCTGGTTAGGGGTCGCTATAGCGGATCATCTGTCTGCTCATGATTGGCAGTGGAGTTTTACCATGTTGAGTTGCCAGCCCAGCGCCCAACCTTCCACAGAAGGCACACACATGCACACACTCACACCTAGGGCCAATTTAGAGTGTCCAATCCACCTACTGCATGTCTCTGGGATGTGGGAGGAAACCAGAGCACCCGGAGGAAACCCACACAACCACAGGGAGGACATGCAGACTCTGCACAGAAGGCACCCCAGCCGAGAATCAAACCAGAGAACATATTGCTGTGAGATGACAACGCTAACTGCTGCACCACCATGGCCGCCCTAAAAGGGTAGGATGAAACTAAATAGGAAAAAATAAGAACTTTGGGAACAATGCATACAAGGGAGGAATAAGGTTTAAAAGGTAGCAAGACTTCAATGAGCTATGTAATGTCTGAATGAGAAAGCTTGGGTATATTATAAGGGATATAAAATGCTTGCAACTAGGAGTATGCTGGTGTGGTTTGTTTTCATTTATATAAATATATGATTACCTGTGTAGTAAGTAATGGTTTAATAAAAAGGCAGGAATTGAATAATGTATGTAATGTTGCCTAGCTTATATGATATATAGCAATATATGTGAAGTATAATGGTTATGTTAATATGATTTGATTACTTTTATATGAATGTAAATTTGCCTATGTCACAAATGATAATTCAATAAAGGTGTTTGAAAAAAAAGAACAAATCAATGTATAATCATGCATGCACTAACACTTTGCTACCATCCATACACATATGTTTCTTGGTATTGTGCTTTAGGAAGACATTTGAAACAGAAATAAGTATTGTTAATGGATTATATTACTTCATTACATGGAACTTGTTTAATGTACTCATGTGAAATGTAATGATCTGTGTGGCTAAGTAACCACTTCATTCTGCACAGTTATATGTGCACTGCAGCACTGACACAAATGATATACAACCGCATATAGCGTTAACACACATAAAGCAACAGTCTTTATCCCTCATGCATCTAAACATTAACAACTGCTTCATACTGACAATCCACATTGCCCATGCATGAGCACATACCACAGCTGAAATCAGTACCATTCATTTATGTTTACATACTATCACCGCTACTAATATTGGTACCATTCATTAAGGTTTTCATACCATCATCATAACCTGATGATCCATGAATGGTTTACTGTCCATTGTGTCTTTCACATTTGTGTGTGTCTCATCTATACTAGACAGGTCAGTACATGCCACTCTCAGTTCTGCAGTATACATTAATGACAGCACAGCTGACATAAGTCTGCAATACGAATGTATTAATGATCATAACATTGCACTTACTCCATCATATCAACAAATGTGGATTTGCAAAAAACCTTCAACATCACACTAGCTTCTCTGACATGCACTAAGAAGATAATACTATCTATACTGTACTGTCAGAGTTTAAAACTCAGACTTCTGAAGTGGCACTTGTGTTAACTACTGTGCCCTCTAGATTGTGCCAATAGATAGTTAGGGTGCACTAATCTCACAGTAGTCAGTGTGTGTGTGTGTGTGTGTGTGTGTGTGTGTGTGTGTGTGTGTGTGTGTGTGTGTGTGTGTGTGCATGTATATGGAGTTGTGCAAATATAACTTTAACTACTGGTGGCCTCATTAAAGCAGTAGTCTGGAGTAAATTTTACATTGCAAGGTGAATCCACATCAATGTGAGATCCTTCTTCCAACTTCATCTTCTCTGCAACACCACACTGCTGTCACCATCTATAAAGTGCACTCTCACACTATAAAATGAGACTTCTGCGGTAGCACTTGCATTAAGTTATGTGCTTTTTAAGTTGCATAGCTAGATAGGTAGGGGGTTCTAATCTCACAACAATCAACTTGTGTGCATATGAGGCTTTGTAAATATGACATCAACTACTTCTGGCCTCAAGAAAGTAGTAGCCTGGATTAAATTATACACTGCAGGGTGAGTCCATATCAATGTTAGACCCTTCTCACAACATCATCTGCTCTGTAACGCAATGCTGATATCATCCTTCCTCTCTAAAGTGTGGTGTCACAGTATAAAAGTCAGACTTCTGTGGTGGTGCTTGTGTTAAATATTGTGTCCTCTAGACTGCATAGCTAGATAGGTGGGGAGGTTAATTTCATAACAATCAACTTGTGTGTGTGATGGTAGGTCCACTGCATCACTGGAGGATTAATTCAACAGGTGTGCTCATTTGACTCCCACTTGTTAGAAACATTTACATGGTCAGGTTAATCCCACATGCCTTTTTCACTCTGCCCACCATGCATATTGTCTACAACTGACTGATGAGGTCATCATATGCACTCTCACACCACTAAAGTCAGACCTCTGCTATGGCACATGTATATAATTTACTTGTGAGTAGATATTGTCAGTTGATAGGTAGGGAGTTTAAATACAACAATGAGACTCTTTTGAGTGTGTGTGTGTGTGTGTGTGTGTGTGTGTGTGTGTGTGTGTGTGTGTGTGTGTGTGTGTGTGTGCGTGCGCATGCGTGACTGTAAATGGATGCAGAAGTGTATTACATTTCTTACTACTGACGGCAATTAAAAGTCCACATAGCCATAGAAGTCATTTTTGCATACACATCTCCTTTGTATGACACAGATGATGTCATCCTTTCAAACATGCTCTGAGCCTTGCATGCAGTCAGAGTTCTCCTGTGGTGCATGCGTATAATACACTGGTATGCAGATTGTGTTAGTTGATAGGTAGGGAGCTTGAATGCAGGAAAGACTATCATTTGTGTTTCTACCTCTTATTGTGCAGAGCATGCCACAAATACTAATATGATGTATATCTATGCAGTGTGCTTGTGCTGTGCAACCACTTTTTAGTGGATAGATGAAGGTAATCCACAATGGTGATATTATCCATTAAAATGTGCCATGTCATAGCCTTCAAATAAATCTGTATTTGCACTTGTGTTTCAGCAAACCTTCATTAGCCTGTGATATTTGTTATATAGTACAAATCCCAACATCACTGCTTGCAGTCACTGTACATGTTGTTAACAGTGTTATCACCCATACGTGCTATGTTCATTTGTAGATGGTGTTTCCTATTGCAAGTGTTTATTCTACACTTCCTTTGGAAAGGATGTATTGAAGTCAGTGCTACTTTGGCACATGCACTGAGTCCTGTAGTGTACACAACTGTGCTCTAGTTCTTAGGTGTTATCTGTATAGACATACAGAGAAACCTTCCTTGACCACGGAAAATTTACATAGGACTTGTCACATTTGTATGGACATGAGCATACGCATTTAATTGCCATCAGTCTAACACGCTGTTAGAACATTCACTCTCAGGGACCTTTCTTTATTCACACACTAATTTCATTTGATTGTCACAATACCTATTGTACCTCATGTGGCAGATGCTGACAATACACAGCTCTGGGGAATACATTGCATCATAGTGTGGTGTTTGCATCTCTTCTTATCTGTCTGAACAATAACTTTGTCAGGCAGGAGTGCCTTATGCAAGGGTATTACATATGTTACACTCTACTCTCACATTTGTAACACCACAAACACCTAACCATTGGATGCATAACCATTAGAATAGTGAGGTGCATAGTTCCCTTCAAGGGTGGTCCTCCTCATACATTTGTTGGGCCTATTTCTGAGTCTTGCACAGTTAATACACAGGTCAGTGTTGACTTTTATGGGACAGGTTCAATTCTTGCACAAGGGGATTGTTACTTCTGCGCCATTCCTATTTTGCTACATGTTATCTTGACATAATGCGCACTGTGCAAACGTCCCATATTGTATGCATTGTCCTTGTGAATCATTATCTCAGCTCAGCTTGTCAATGACATTCATATGTCATGTAATTCCCTTCTGTTACAATGTGGATTTGTGTAACTGTAACATCCTATAATATTATGTCTGCTTTTATTTACCTACATTTGCTCAGGAAGTGTGACCACCATTAATTATTCTGACATATGTATTGCAAAATTTTATAATTACAAAGTTTTGTCTGTGATATATGTACCTTCAAATCAGTTATCTTACTAGAATTGGAGAATTTACCCTCCCCTCTTATATCTTTTTGTATACATCTCTTTGATTTCTGTGCACATTGTCCTCAGTACACTTTTCCTGTCTGGTAACTTGTGTATTGTAGTTGCCCTTGCCATTTCACATCACCTCTTATTCATTACTGTATTCATATGTTACATTTATATGCATAGTACAATCAGTATACTCAGTGCCCATTCCATGCCTGCTTACAGCATGTGTTATATGCTTTATGTAGTTCTCCATGCTGTCTGAGCGAGCACACTTAACATGTTTGCCCATAGGCAAATCTGTTTGTTTACTGTGTGTTCTCATGCTGCTCAACACATTTTCCTGGCTGCCAATACTGTTACTGAGCACAGAAACTTGCTTGTAATCATCTAGGCATGATGAGAAACATGCATATGCGATAAGTGCTGCTGCTCATCATGCGAACACGTAAACATGGTGTAGCCTTCACACGAAGCCTGCACAATTGTTCATGAATCTCACAATTCAGGTATTGTGATACAACTTGCTTTGTTTTGAGTATGCAGCTTCACAGCTGGATCACCCATACTGTGTGTAACATCTTTGTCATTCATAGAACAGGCTATCCATTTTTGAATGGTGCACATCATCACACATTCTGCAACTGTATTTCAAACATTATAGCATGTGCTGGTGGTTGAAGGTGCTAATGAGTACAATACATTTTACCGCAATGCAAATGTGATTCAGGGGACGCAAGTGACACTTGCCAGGGGTAACTAAGAGTATAGTTATTGCTGACCTACTCCAATTCTTATAATCCATAAGTTGTGGTAGAGGAAATCAAAATCAGGGATATGGGCTGATACACTTTAATATTTCATAATAATATTCATCTGTGATCTACTGTTGCTGAGATTTAGGATACTCTATCAGAGTACACAAAGCAATGTGAGATGTACAAGTATACTGTGGGTACAAAATAGGGCTGAAGTGTGCGTCCTGTCTAGGAAGCACCCAGGGGCTATAGTCAGAGTACATAGCAAGGTAGCCCTAAACTTTTTACTCTGATATAGTGCAGCATACAAACACAGCTATTTGGTAGCAAACTGTAGCTCATTACATGTAGAGGCATGGCTGTACTGACTGTGAACCAGTGTTGCTAGTTCTAGTATGTAGGCATGAACAATGCATTTCAAAATGTTACTGAACTGCCTTGTATTCATTATGATTACCTGCATAGTCATTTGCTTCTCAAAAGAGCTGTATGTTATTAAAATGAGTGTGCATGTGTGTGTGTGTGTGGGGGGAGTGAATTTATATGCTCAACCCTGCAGAGCATTTAGGATACTGTTGTGTTAAAACAGCAGAAGCAGCTTCAGATGGGGGGGGATGACAAAAACTGATCTTGTTAAAGCTGTACACATGTGGATCATGTTTTTGAATCTCACAGTTTGTCTAGAACAGACTTGTTCTCAAAAACAATTTATGTAACCATAGGACAATTACAGTGCTGTTAATAAAATTAAGATATTAGCTGCTGATCAACAGCTCATCTGCTGATACACAGATAGCTAATGTACTAACAGCACAAAGAATGCATACATATTTTATTCTGAGAAATGTTGCCACTGGCATTCCCTAATGTTTTTACCTTTACCCCAAACTTGCATTCTTAATTAAATTCTGTTTATGTAGCATACCAAAATGATATAAATATCTTTCAGACTTGGCCATCTGCATTTATTTATTTGAAATATTTCAGACTATGATTCTGATAGCACAAACTGCCAGATATATTGTTTCCAAACATTATGAGAGTTAATGCACTTGCAGTAGTGAAGGAGGAAACATATAAATGGCCAGTATGGATTTCTGTGGGAAGCATAGACCATGACCTAGCACAGCATAAATTAATCAGCCATGGCTTGACTGATTTGCTTATATTATTACCTTTTCTTAGTATTCCAAATTTGAACAAGTACGGACGTGGTTGAGTGACATTAAAGACATGCAAGTAGGTGCGAGCATGAATGGGCATGCCTTTGTTGAAGGTTGGGCATCGGGCTGGCAGCTCGGCACCGTAAAAATCCACTGCCAATCATGAGCAGACCGGAGTTCCACTGTGGTGACCCCTAACCGGGGAAAAGCCAAAAGACAGAAAGAATCTACTTGGTGAATATTTATGTCCATTTATTACACTGAGCATATCAGTTTTATGACTTTTAGTTTACATATTCATAATGATAATAATTATAATTTTGGATTTATGCTAAATAAATTGACATCAAAAAGAATAAATGCCATACTGCTGAAAGTGCACAGTCAGAGTTTCATTTTATAATGCAAAAATATGGTTTCATTCAAAATACAAAAATACCACCTAAAAACATGTTTCAGGGACAACCCCCTTTGCACTAGTCACAATACCTTTTTACTTGATTACACTAACTCTGTGGTTGCAGTCACATAAGCCCATCCCACTGCAATAGAAAGATAGAGCGATCTCTTCCAAGTTCCAGTTGATAATAACAAAACATATATAAAATGACATGACATACTACACGACTTCAAAACTGAATGAGAATTTTACTCAAAACATTTAAAAATAACACTTTCTTAGAAATTGCAGCTTGATTTAATTCTCGGCGAAAACAACTTTGTCCATGCACCCTTGCCTTTCACACAAAATAACCACACTAATCTGACATGCAACTAAGTTTTGTTATCAGAACCAACATAATCATACAAGAACACTTAGCTAAAAATACCAACAATGTAAAATGCAAGATTCATAATGATATTAACAATTTCCACCTGAAACAATCAACCTATTACCAAAGGTCACAGACTGCTTACTCACAAACTATATAATTGTCAAGCAACATTATTGACAGTTCACGCCAATGAATCCCGTCCTGCATTTCCGATCAGCAGTGTCCTGTGCTACTTACTCATAACAATTAAACAATTGATCCATGAAAAAGGGAGGGAAGGGTTCTTTTTTGTAGGAGGCTAGTTACCCAAATAGTTTCAACACCTACATTAAATATTTTACTAAAATGTCTTCAGAGGGTGGGCAGGCTTATAACAATCACCAGTGCCATACAGATGTCTACCCCATGGCCCCGACTTAAATACTCCATCTCACCTCCCTTTTACTTTTCATTACCTTACATCCTACCTGTTCTGTCACCTAACTTCCTGTCATCTCTGCTTCCTGCCCTAACTACCCGTCCCCTTTAAACTTACCTTCTCTAACACTTTTGCCCATAAAACCTAAGATTTGGCATGCATCCATGGATGAAAATGCTTGCCTAGGTGAACCCCTTTTACTGAAATATGCTTCAGTGCAGTGACATGTTGAAGTAATAATAATAAAAGTAGCAGTAATAATAGAAATATAAATAATAATATATTCAAATACATATCAAATTATTCCCTGATACCTTGGCAATGCAAGTGCCAAGTAAAAGAAAAATGAAACTTTTGGTATAGACTGTAGAATCCTCTTATATTCATTTACTAGCCAACCAATTTGACATTTTATAACAGAGCTAAATTCAGATGTAAATCATTGCACGAACCAGTTCCGAACATCTTACTATTCATTCTCTTCATGTACATCATATTAAAATATATGCAGCATATTTTCTATATATAAAGTTTGCACAACATTGATTTTTGAGTCAGCATTTTACACTGCCCCATACTACAATTAGTTAATGCACTGGAAATGATATTCTAATACTTGCTTGACCACTGGACTTTAAAGAGAAACACTGGTTATGCTACTTTTCTGCTCTAATTGCTTTCTAGCAGTTTGTACCACAGAAAAGGTGAACTGGGGAGGGTGTTTTATTTACAAAGTGTATGCTTCATTTTATTATTTATTTTTTGCTAATATATATTAAGTTCTTCTCAGATAAGTTAAATGCATCCAAGAAGAATATACATTTCACATGCAGATAATTTATAGAGAATGTTGTTGCAACACTACAATCTGATCGATTCAGTGTGATCACAAATTATTTCAGAAGCACTTGTATGCTTTTGCAAAATTTTTGCTCTCTAGACCTATACTTCTGGCATACTCTTTTGCTTTCTTGGAACTTCAAACTGTTCTTGTAACTATGACAACCCAATTGATCTCCTGCTATAATCACAGCAAGATTTACAACCCTCTACTACTGCTACTATTCTGTCTATAGAATTTTTCTCTCACAGCTTCTTTCTCAAATAAAGCATTATCTGAAGTAACAGTGTCTGTAGTTTTAAACGAGAACTGATTACATTCATACATTTGTTCTTACATATGTTTAAGGGGCTGTGTTTAAGTACATATTGCTTAATCTCCATATCCTTTTAGCCAACATTTTAAATATTTTATGTGAAGAAAATAAGTGGACTCTCAGAACTGCCTAGTTGTCTGCGCCCCTTTTAAGCACTATTTTGTAAAAAAAAAATAAGTAAAATGAAAACTTGCACAGGAGGAACAGAATAGAAGATGTCATTTGTATCACACAGCAATGCAAATGTAATTTGTCACTAACCAGCAAGAATGACACAGACATGATGACAGACCTAACACAGAGCATGCCAGTGAATGATTGGCTTGGATATCCTGGGGTATATCCTTTTGTTCATATGACAGCAACTGCTGTTTCAGATACACAGTATTTGTGACAGCAGGTCTGTTCCTGTCACAAGATGTCACAGGCCTGAGTTAATCTTTATGTGAAGCACAACATAAAGACAAGAGGGATGATCAGAAATCAAAACCTTGATTTCAAGAATACAGATGGGAAACAATTATAACTGCTTTTTACAACAAAGATGTTGTTTTTCTTCTGAAAACTGCAGCCAAAGCCCCTAAACACACATTCCTGTATTAGCCTCTCTGTCAAGTGTTCATCACCAAGAAGGCAGTCCAAGAGTGATATGTTATCCTTAAGTCAATCAATCAAGAACAGTCATGCTCTCTGTTTTTTACATGTCTGCATCATTTTATGGCAGTGACAGTGAACACTAGGATAAAACACTAATAATTCACCCTAACTAATCTTTTAGCTAACAAGCTATAAGCACATTTGGAAAGCCAGCATAAGATATTATTTGCAAAAACAAATCAGTTAAGCACTCATGGCATGGTCCAAAAGCATGTTTTTGTTAATTTTGCTAATATAGCAGTTAAGCTAGGAGTTTGAATTGTGAGGCCAGTATTATAGCCCATTAAAGCATAAAGTATTGCTAGTTATCATTATAAATTAGCTATCTCATTTTATACCTATCTACTTATGGTTACATCTGTGTAGTGACAACAATATTCAAGCTCCACTCAAGTAACTCACACGTGCAGCCTCAACCTGGTCTGTGCATCAACAAGACTTGTTGGCAGGACAGATTTGTGTCGCAGAGACTCCCGCTTCTATGGGATAGACTTCCTCTCCATGTCAAGCAGAGTACCTCTTTACCCCTTTTTAAGCACAACCTGGATAACTGGATGGGAAACAGAAACTATACCCCTGGGATTCCACCCGTGTCCCTGCTGGACAGGGGCATCTGGTTCTGATTTGTCTAACATGGGCTAAACTCTTGGTAGGCTTATAAGGGCCTTAGGGCCAATAGCCTAATAACCTCCTATGATCCTATGATCCCATAAAGAATAGACATTCGTAAGAGATACTCACAACAATCTACTCACCAATCTGGAAGACAAAAAGAGAAAATGGGAGGAGGACTTTACGAACATTTGAATGAAGAAAAACTCAGATAAGCAGTTATACTACATGCAAAGCCTATAAAGAAAGAGGAAGGATAACTTAACCTTGAAGTATGAAGTGCATTAAGGAAACAAAGTCAGGGAAAGTGGTAATCTCAGCTGAAATCACAGCAGATATGATCAGATGTTGAAGGCACTGGAATAGAAATGGTTCTTGAAGATACTTAGCATGGCATAAAGAGAGAGGAGTATGTCAGATAACTTGAGAATAAGCATACTATTACTAGCGTACAAGAACAAATAGGACATTCACAACTGTGGGCAGTATAGTGGCATTGAACTCTTGTCATATTACAGTGCAGTGATGGAGAGGGAAACTGACAAACAAATATGAAGAGTAGTAAAAAGTAAGATAAAAATGAGTTGTTCAAATGCGGATGAGCATACAGCACAACTATTCCAATGTTTGCAGTGAAAAAGATAGTTTAGAAGAAGCTTAAGATGCAGAAAGATTCCTACTGTGCATTGCTAGATTTGGAGAAAGCATAACACAAGGTACCTGCCAAGCTGATTGTAGCAGTCCTGCAGTGGTTCATAAACATTGATAGAATTAGTGTAGTCTGTGTACAAGGACCTAATGACACAGGTGCAAACAGTGTTCTAAGAAGTTGAAATGTAAGGTGTACAAGCAGTGCTATGATCAGTGCATCTATAGGGATCAGAAAACTGGGCAACAAAAGCAAAGGCACTGAGGAGGCATGATGTGATGGTAATTATGTGCCTAAGATGGGGAGTGTCACTCGTCTTGTGTATTTTCAATAAGACAATGAGGCTGGGTGTTCATTTAAGTAGTTTATTACACACAAAAACATTAGGATGGAGAACGGTAACATTAAACTAAATGAACTAACTAACTGACTGACTAGTACATACATGTATGCTTGCACCTCAGCTGCTCACTACAAAATGGCACTTTTGCTTGCACATGCTCAGTACTTACATGCACGTACCCACTGACTGGAATAGCTCTTAAAGGAACATACACGCTCTGATCTATAGGGAATAGGATACACACTGTGCAAAAGACAAACAAGTGAAAGCATTAAAGCTAAAACTAAAGTAGCCCAAGTTGTGGAAAAGGTCAAAGAGAAGAGATTCCAATGCTTCAATCAACATGCAGTTTAAGCAAAAAAAGATTTGCTAAAGAAGATTTGGGAAAGACAGGAAGGAGACAAAAGGGGGCAAGGATGTCCAGCCAAGAGATGGATGAATTGCATGAGAGAAGACCTGTTTGAATAAGTAATGATTGTTAAAGAAGGTAGGACTTTTGCTTTGAATCAAGAGAAGTGGTGACAGTTTATATAACACCCTAATCTTATGTAAAATGGAAGAAAAGGGTTTGATGATGATGATGTCTATATCTATAACTATATCTGCAGCAGGGTCAGCCACCCAGTGGTGTGAACATTGGCTCTAGATGATTGTCAAAAGGGAAAAGGAGTTGTGGATGGATGGATCTATATATATATATATATATATATATATATATATATCTATCTATCTATATATATATATATATATATATATATATATATATATATATATATATATATCTCAATGGATCTATTTCTGTGTGAGTGCATGCATGTGTTTGTGTTTGTGTGTGTGTGTCTTTGTGCCTGCATATATTGCAGGAATGTTTAGTGGCAGAGAGAATCATTTAGTCATCATTCACAAAATATAAAAAAGTAGCATGTTTTCATTTTCCCCAAATTCTTTACATAACCCACTGTTCATAAAATCCATATTTTAACTAATCAGTACTTTGAAAGTTTAATTCTTTTCTCAAGATGTTTGTGTGTGTGTGTGTGTGTGTGTGTGTGTGTGTGTGTGTGTGTGTGTGTGTGTGTGTGTGTGTGTGTGTGTGTGTGTGTGTGTGTGTGTAATATTCCCAACAAAAGCATACTTTCTTGATTAACTTACCCCTTACCAAATATATAACCCTGCCCCTTACCTGTCTTACAATTAGCATTCATTGGCCACCTGAGAAACAGCCAAAGTAACTTTTCCCTGTCGGCACAATGTTCACTTCATGTCACTTTTAACTTTTAGAGGCTGATTTCCTTGTTTTCAATTAAGTCATGCTTACAAATTTTGGTATCACCATCCCATTTTCCATTTAATTATTCTAAATTCCCTTTCCACATACTCTAATTTAGCTACTCCTTTAAAATGTCTACATCTATTATGCTCTTTCTGCCTCATTTATTGAGACTTTTATTTTGATATCAAGTGACTATTTTTAATCTCCTGTCCCTCCTTTGGGTTATTTTCATTCTTTTTTATTGCAGCAACAGATATAAATAATTAAAAAATGTTGTGACGCATGTTAGAGAATTATAACTATCTCATGAACAAATGATACTCTAATTGTTACAATCAGATGATGAGTACTACTGCTGTACAGCAACAAAATGAATAAAGTAATACTTTCACAGATGTGTAGTAGGAAACGTATTAGTATGCAATAAGGCATGAGAGGGTGTGCTTGATACAGCTATTATCACATACTTAGGGCTATATCTGGGATGCAATAATACCTGTACTATGTACACCCCAAGTATCTTATTAAAGTCAAGTATCATTACACCCCATTCTGAAAATGAGGGGAATACATTGATTTAGTTGTTTTATATTGTTGTTTTCATTATTATACATTGTTATACCATTTTATAATGTTTATTTGATCTGTTATGCTTTATTTTAAAGTTTGATGTTCAATACACCATGCTGATTGGATAATTGTTTTAATTCTGTTTTATGATTGGATAAGTGAATGTATTTAAATAAATTAGTTTTATCACTGGTTATTGGTTTGATGAAGCATCTATGTGAAAGCACTTACCTTGGCATTAAAAGTTTTCAGAATTAAAGGTGGGTGCCTATTGTGTCCTATTACTAATATTGATTTTGCCAGACTGGATCATGCTTTGGTCATACCCTATATTGGACTGTGTTTTACTGTTTGTGTATTCTTGGGTGGATCATTTATCCCAGCTCTGTTTTACGTGGTTTTGCTGATTATTGTTTTTTTTAATTCTGGGAAGCATGAAGGAAGGTCTGGCTACCAGTGTGGAATTGCCCTAGGAACACTTTTGTATGTACTACAAATGTCAATGACTATTTTAAGAAATGTCTTGCCACTACTCACAACCCGTTACTTGATGGCAATCTTACAAATGATGAACCTAACATCCCTGACGAGAGCTTTGATTCAGACTTGTTTTATATGAATACTAATGTGCTGGAAGAGGATTTATTCAGGCTGAAAAGACTCCAGACTCAGAGGCAGCTTTCTGAAGCATGTATAGCTTTACGAGTAATCCCTCGTGGACTTAGAATTTTGAGAATGCCTACATATGATAATTATTTTCCGCTACTCTTATCTAGATGGCAACAGCTTAATTTAGATAGAAGCTTTGGATATTTGAAACTTTTAATAGACTTTGTCTCACCTGAAGAAAATATTTTCATTGATAAAATTGCCAAACAGGTAGACAGTTTATACCAGTCGTTTCCATCGCAACTGGTTGATCAAAAATTAACGGACCTGTTTGACTCTACTATGTCATATGAATGTAGATTATTTTATACCAAAAGAAAGAAGTTGAGCAGGGACATTAATGATTTTAAGAATGGCCATGTGTTTACCTGGACTAAACAGTCTATAAGTATGGTTAACAATGAAGCTTGTAATGTTGGGAAACCTGAATGTACTTCCTCCCTGAGCCAACAGACTTCAGAACCCGATGTTATAACCAATATAGAATTTTTGCTTGACAAACCCAACCACAGAGAACCAATGAGATCATTCAATAGATTCTGATCTGTTATCACTGGGCAGTTACGTTAGGAGGAAGTCCTCACATCCAGCGGTCAAAACACTTACTTCTATCACTCTGAATGTTTCGTTTTTTCCAGGACTGCCTTTACCTATCAACCAGAAATTATTTGGGACCCAGAATTGGTCACAGAGAAGGGGTCGAATGAACTGGAAGCTACGACCCGATGTGGAAGGGAACCAATCCTTGAAGAAGATGTGGCGGCAAACAGAGTCTATAATTTGGAACATTTCATCTAAGGTACTCACGTTAGATGAATATGCTGTACTCAATTAAGGTTTAAGTTTTATACCCTCACAAAAGGCAGCTTTAAATGACACTATAATAGACCTTAAACTATTTTTAAGAAACATTGCTTTGAAAACGATGTATTTAAATTCTGAAAGTAATATTAAGTTGTTTAATTTTAAGCAACCAAGTACTTTTATGCCTGCTTTTCATCCTATGTTAGAGGCGTTTGGCCATCTCTGTGAACAACATATATATGCCTATTTTGAAGGCGGATCGAGAGGGAAAACATTTGATGACTTATATTTTGGTTGAGCGGAAAGTTTTAAATGATTTGGCTACAGAGACTACAACTGTTATTCAACCAGCCAATAAAGGAGGCCTAATTGTAGTTATGAATAGGGACTTCTATTTTGATTCTATGAAGTCAATGTTGAATGATTGCTCAGTCTATACTGTTATTGATTATAATGACATAATAATAATGCAAAATAGGATTTTAGTGATACTAGATTAATGTCTGATGAGCAGGTTGATCATGCTAGATTTGTATAATTCTTTGTGTCAAAAAACACGTATTCCTGTGATTCAGGGTTTCCCAAAAATGCATAAAGCATAAAGACCCTGTTTATTCCCGGTTTAGATTGATAATTGCAGGACTATGTGAAAGCACTTACCTTGGCATTAAAAGTTTTCAGAATTAAATGTGGATGCCTATTGTGTCCTATTACTAATACTGATTTTGCCAGACTGTATCATACTTTGGTCATACCCTATCTTGGACTGTGTTTTACTGTTTGTGCATTCTTGGGTGGATCATTTATCCCAGCTCTGTTTTACATGGTTTTGCTGATTATTGTTTTCTTACTTCTGGGAAGCATGGAGGAAGGTCTGGCTACCAGTGTGGAATTGCCCTAGGAACACTTTTGTATGTACTACAAATGTCAATGGCTATTTTAAGAAATGTCTTGCCACTACTCACAACCCTTTACTTGATGGCAATCTTACAAATGATGAAACTACCATCCCTGACGAGAGCTTTGATTCAGTTTTGTTTTATATGAATACTAATGTGCTGGAAGAGGATTTATTCAGGCTGAAAAGACTCCAGACTCAGAGGCAGCTTTCTGAAGCATGTATAGCTTTACAAGTAATCCCTCGTGGACTTAGAATTTTGAGAATGCCTACATATGATAATTATTTTCCGCTACTCTTATCTAGATGGCAACAGCTTAATTTAGATACAAGCTTCAGATATTTGAAACTTTTAATAGACTTTGTCTCTGCTGAAGAAAATATTCTCATTGATAAAATTACCAAACAGGCAGACAGTTTATACCAGTCGATACTACAATTGTTATTTGACCAGCCAATAAAAGAGGCCTAATTGTAGTTATGAATAGGGACTTCTATTTTGATTCTATGAAGTCAATGTTGAATGATTGTTCAGTCCATACTGTTATTGATTATAATGACAATATGTTGTTGTTGTGTCTTTTGGTTTTTCCCGGTTAGGGGTTGCCACAGTGGAACTCCGGTCCGCTAATGATTGCTAGTTGATTTTTACATGCCGAGTTACCAGCCCTGATGCTGAACCTTCAATGAAGGTACACCTATTCATGCATGTCTCCACGCAGAAGACGCTCTAGCTGAGAATCATGTCCTAATGCTGCCCGACTGAAAGAACTCAAGAAAGATTCAGTGCTCATCAGCTGCTCAGAGGTGACTCCAGACCTAACATACAAGGCCATTACAAGGCCAGATTTGACCCAGATGATGAATATGCTTCAATTCCAAAAAATATAGATCCATCAGAATTCAGCTGGCCTGAGACTACTGAATATTAAACGCGGCTGGAGGATAGGACGTATCACCCAAAGGATTCCATCACTCAAAGACTCCCTATAAGGTATCAAAGGCAGAGCACTGGCCTGCAGAGCACTGCTGGCCTTGTCAATGGAAAATCTGACCAATGGATGGGGATCAGGGATTAATTAGGAGGCTCTACAGTTTCAGTACCGACAGCAAAGCAAGCAAAATAGTTCCCATATATTCTATACTAAGTTTGGCGGGGCCAATAACGGGCTCGCTAGGGTGCCTATGCCCCTCGGGCAGATAGCCTAGTATGAACCTATGAACCTATGAACCTATACCGGACAGCGTCTTACTGTGAGGCGACAACGCTACCGCAGCACCACCAATGCGGGTCAATTTTTATAATGACAATATAATAATGCAAAATAAGATTTTAGTGATACTAGATTAATGTCTGATGAGCAGGTTGATCATGCTGGATTTGTATAATTATTTGTATCAAAAAACACTTATTCCTGTGATTCAGGGTCTCCCAAAAAATGCATAAAGACCCTGTTTGTTCCCTGTTTAGATTGATAGTTGCAAGTCGTAACTGGTCTACAGAAATTTTTTCTGTCTATGTTGAAAAACATTTTCGACCCATTATAGACAAAAATGTCTACATTCTTAAAGATTCCAAACCGTTTTTACAGGATTTCTTTCAATTTACTCACCAATATCCCACTGATTTTCCATTTGTATTTGTTACGATGGCTGTTCAGTCATTATTTATGGTAATTCCGAATGAGTATGGTTTAGAATTTTTGAAAAAAACACTTATCTTTCAGTGAGTATGATGTGAGATTTGCGGATCTGTTTTCTTTATTTATGGAGGTTGTGTTAGAAAATAATGTTTTTTGTTTGATTCTTGTTATTATTTACAAAACGATGGCATGGCTATGGGCAAATCCAGTGCCAATAGTTACGTCAACATTGTGACGGCTCTTTGGGAACATGAATTCATCATTAATAACACAATTTAAAGACAATGTATTGTTCTATCGTAGATTCGTGGATGACCTCTTCCTTATCTGGAGAGGTTCATCAGCTGATTTACATAGATTCTTTGAATTTGTCAACAGTACTAGGTCATTTTTGAAGTTTACATCATCTTATTCAGCTGTTAGAATTAATTTCCTTGATATAGACATTTGCAGAGCTGAAGAAGGATCTATAAGAATGGGGATTTATAGAAACCTTGTGCTAGGAACACTTATCTTCACAGGAGAGGTATGCACCGTCATCACATTTTTCATAAGATAGTTAAGGGACAGGGAATGCATATTTCTAGACTATATGTTAATGATGGTTATTTCAACAATGAGCTTACGAATTTGAAAGTTAGATTCAAGGAGAGGGGTTATACTGACAGGAATATTGATACATTTTTTCAATAAGTCACAGCCCTGATGGAATCCATAGCTAAACCTTATTTTTTGATCACACGCATGTTGCCATGGGTGACAAGAATGGCACTTTGAAACATCCACTAGGTATGACTTTACATTATACTACTAATTGTAAGGACATCATACGGATTATTGAGAAGCATTGGCCCATCTTAATCACAGAACCGATGATAAGAGATGTAGTAGGTAATGTTCCTTCTTTTTGTTTTAGGAACAAGAAGATATGCTCCACTTAAAGAAATCCCAATCCCTATGAGCTACACGCTCTAGGGACCTAAACCTCATCACCACAATAAACAGAACATGTTGGAGGGATAGATTCCTGTCCCAGAGACTTCCCATACTCTGGAACAAACTACCTATCTATATCAAACAAAGCTCCTCATTAGCACTCTTTAAGAAAAATCTTGATGATTGGATGGGAGATAGGAAATTCACCCCGGGGATCACTTCTGTGGCTCTGCTCGACAGTGGCACAGGAAAATAATTTTCTTGGGTGGCAAAAGCCAGCATACCTTTGGCTAGGCTTATATAGGCTCTAGGGCCAATAGCCTAGTACCTACCTATGAACCTATGAACCTATATTATGTTATCCAAAATGTAAGACAGATACCATGAATACTATACCCACTGGCACCAAGCCTTGTACTATGTGTAATTATTGTGGATATATTAACAGTGCTTTTCAATTCATGCATCCAGACATCAGGCATATATACAGTTTTGATGTTGCTCTGGATTGCAACACTAGTAATGTTATTTATCTTGCAGTGTGTGAATCATGTCATGTTTTTATCTAGGAAAAAGTAATAGAATTTTAACATACGCCCTCAGTATTCAGGCTGTAAGGAAGTTGCTAATATCTAGTAATTACTGATCTGTTTATGGACACAGCTTATAACAGCCATATCCAGCAACCTTATGCAGACTGCCCAGTATCAGGTATGAACTAGTCAACCACTGATTTGTGTGAGTGGGACTATTTAGCTTTTATTACTAGAAACCCAGCATGAAGTATTTCCCATAAGGCTTGGACAAGTCTGCACACCTAAAACTTGTAGTATGTATCTGCTATGTCAGAAGTGTATCCAACACCACTTATAAACTAGAGACTAGACAGCAGGAACTGTCAGTCCATGTGTTTTCCAGCCTTAGAAATGGAAGGCTTGACAGTCTGCTTTTAGATGTGTGTGACTCTACAGTAGGACTTGTGCTTCTAAAAGGTTTGGAATAATTATAGAGTTTATTGTGTATAATTCTTTATGGGCATAATTTAGAAAGTGTCATTCATTTAGAAGATAAGAATCCTAGGAACCATAACAGCATGAGGTAGAATTTGGTGTCTATAGCAGAAGATTCAGTTTAAGCCTAGATAAACAGAGGATCATTCTCCTCTTCAACAAAATCATGGAATTTAAAAGCATACCTAGCATACCACAGGTCTGGAAGTCCCAGTCTCCCTTCTTTTGAGGATGCATCTATTACAAGTTGGCCCCATAATATTAAAAGGCCCAGTCCCCATAGTTTTGTAGTTTATGGCAGAAAGTTTCTGTGACTGAAAATATCATGCATGTTTGATTTATAATATAGTTTGCTGAAGCAGTCAAGCATTTTGGACATCAAAAGTAATCTAAATGTTTACAGATTCATAAGTTCATAGGTACTTACTAGGATATTTATCTGTGAGGATCTTAAGAAGCATAGCTTTACCTCCCATATGTTAGGTTTTAGCCTTCATATTTTGTATACAAATAACCCAGAGATGGACTGAGCAAGGATATTTTTTGGAGATTTACATCTTCCTCTTATCCACAAGGAACAGAGGTTCTAAACTGAAGGCGAATTTGCTATTACTCATCCTTTCACCCAAACTGGGTTTGAATAGAATAAGATCAGTACTTTTCTTTATGTGGACAGGAAGATGGTCCCATAGAAGTTGTATTCTCTGTGATACATACCTCTAACTCCAACATGTTCTATTTATTTTGCAAAAGAGATTGAGATCCCTTGAGCAGGTGTTTATGATGAAATTGGACTTGCAAATGTGTACTAAGTCTAATACAATTGGGTCTGTTGAAGCTCTATATGTGAGGCAGAGGTCACCTCTCACTAGTCAGTATGATGCTGAAAAGACAGACAAGGCCTTGAAACAGTATGCATGCATAGTCTTTATAATTTAGACCCTTGTTTTTTTTTTAATGAGAAAGCATTGTGGTTGATTCAGTTGTAACAAGTGTTTGGATAGGAGCATACTGAAATGGGCATTATACTCAATGATCGCCCTAATGAATGGCAAGCACAGTGGAACTATTACATCTCTGGACCAGACTGCAATACATAGATATAACCTTTGCAATGAAAAAGACTTCTTTAAAACGGTGGATACACTGTGATCAAAGAGCAGTTCATTGTCAATATAGGTTCCCAGATCTCTGACTATGCGATCAATTTTCAGGGGAGTTTTGTCAATGGAATAGCTACATGTTTGCCAAAGGATATGACTATACTCTTCTTGGCCTTTATTTTTAGCCCATGGTTTTGACACCAGATATTTGTTCAGGACAGGCCCACTTGGAGGATCTTTGTGTCCACTAGGAAATTTATGATGACATCAAGTTTGTATTCATCTGCAAACTTGTTCAGCCACAAACCCTTAACAACAGCTTTGACTTCTGAGAAGTAAATGCCAAAGACAAGTGGTCTAAGGACTGAACCCTGAAGTACACCACTAGTAGCAGGTCTTCTTGAGGAGGTAGAGCCACCCACCCTAACTTCCTGGGTTCTATTTGTGAGACAAATTGTTATGCAAGGAGTTACATAGAGATTGACATTTATCTGAGAAAGTTTATCTACAATACACGAGTGTGAGATGGAGATGAATGATTTGTTAGGTCTAGGTATGCGCTGTGCACTAGTTTGCCCTCATCCACTGCTTCAGTAACTTTTTTAAAGAAGTCAAATTGGTTACGTGGGCAGGACCTGCACTTGATGAATCTGCAATGGGATGGGTCAAAAGCCTTTAGGTTACCTATGTCCTTGTTTAGTAATTCCATAATGATCCTGTCCACAGCCTTACAGATGTACATATGACACTGTTCAGGCTTATAGGGCTATAATTACCCAGGTCTACTGAAGCACCAAATCTTTGCAAGGGAATGACTGTTGCTTTCCTCTGTTTATCTGACATGACTACTTTAAGGCTTATATTGAATAGTCTCTGTAGGGAGTCACACAAGGCATGTTTCAGATGGCCAGTAGGCAGCCGTGTGTGTTATGTGGCCTCATAGATGTAGCATTCCTAGCCTTAGTGCCTTGAGAACTTGCTCTTGAGAGATCTGAGAGAGGGTGCAGATGTGGGTATGTGACCTGAGAATACTGGAAGGGAGAGAGGTGGATAACGTCTGGAGCTAAATTTGCTCACTGGCAGACTGACTATGTCCTCAGGGTCTCATTATGTCATATCTTTAACTATTAGTAGTGCTGGGCATTTTCTTCTGAGATTTCTAACATAATTAAAGGATTTCTGGTAATCCTCCACCTAGGTTGTATTTTTTATTTAGTTAATTTGGTCAGGGTACACATTTCCTCATTTAGTTTAGCAAAAGTGATTTTGGCATCTTGAGAGTTATATTTATTTTTGTGTACAATGAGCTTTATTTTCTTTTATCATAGTCTGTTTATATTTGAGTTCTACCATAGGGGTTTATTTTTGAATATGGCATTGTATTTATTTCTGAGGGAGACAGATGAAACTATGAAACTGTTTACATGTGCATAGAATTTTTCAGTGAATGATTCCCCAAAAGCAGTGGGGCATCAAGATGTAAAGTGCTTTTGAATTTAGCAAAATCATAACTCATTTTTAGTAGCTTAGCCTTCACATATTTCTGAATAGCAAGGTATTGGAAGTTGTTTCAGACCTCAGTCTTATGGTGAATGTGATTGACTTTTGGTCTGATTTGACGAGGGAGGAAGTTACAAATTGTGGGGAGCAGAGCTGTGCCATATTGGTAAGGACTAAGTCCAGGATTTTATCACCCCTGGTCGGGGTGCAGACTAAATGGTCCAGGGAGTTTGCATCAATGAAGAGTTCTCTCTGTGGTGTTCATGGTTGATATAAAGCTCTAAGAAATGTGACCTCAGATAGGAAGCTGTTCAAGTCTGGCAATGTGTAACTACTGTGTGTAAAAGATTTGTAACATGCAGGATTTGCTTCTAAAAAATACAATTAATAAAACTTTGGGGGGTTGGGGGTTGGCAGAATGGTTAAGGTGTTTACTTCACAAAAAAAGGTACATGGTTTGATTCTCACATTTTAAAGTGAAATTTGCAAGGCTTATAATATGGCCCACAAGTGCAGCTAACTTAATATTTACCTATGAACCTATAAGTTCAGAAATATCTGAGCATACATGTTTGAGAATGTATAAGTCTTCCAATTTATGGAGGAGTAGCTGAGGTCTCCTAGGAGAATTATGTTTGGTTTAATACATAGGGACTCCATGCTAGTCAGGTAGGAATTATGAGCCTGAAGTAAAAAAATAGAGGGGGTACTATAGTTAGCTGTGATATGATAAGTGGTTTTGTTACTAATAGGTTGGACATGGAGGAGTTCCTATCATTATCTTCTTTAGCAAGTCTGCAGATAAAGCATTTTTTTAAGACTATGGAGACATCACTGCCTTTATTGTCTTTGTCTAATGCAGCGGGACTAAATCTATGATAGACACTGGAACCCCGCACTGTACTAATAGATTGCTTTCAATGGTCTTGAAATCGGTCACTGCAATAATGGATTTATCAATGTTTTCCACAGTAAGGAGTGTTTGTAGGAGTGGAATTTTTGTTACAGCTCTTAGCACTAAGATAAAATACCTTAACGTTACCTGGATTCTATTTAGTTATGGTAGAAACTCTAGAAGACTGACATTGCTTAAAATGGCACTATGGGGTTGGATAAGGATTTACCTAATATGTGAAAGCCTTAGGGGTACATCCCTGGCAAAGCAGTTGTGATTGTCTACCATCTATTCCTAGACTGATTTATATTGTACTCCCTTTGAATGATGCTAATTGTTTAGCTCACAAACAGGACCCAGAAAATTAGAGTAAGCTACTTTATCTTCTCTAAAAGGCCTGTCACTAGTGGTGTACCTCAGGGTTCAGTCACTGGACCACTCCTCTTTGGCATTTATATCTCAGAGATAAAAGATGATGTTGAGGATTTGTGGCTTGGTGGTAGTACATCAGTGCTTAATACCAGGCCCAGACACATATTCCATGAGCTCCATCATGTCTCTTTTAGCTTCATAAGTTCATAGGGAAGTACTAGACTAGCTGCCCTCCTTGGTCATTTTAGGCCTAGCCAATTTCCCTATAATTGTTCAAATTACCTATTCCATTTGGCTAGAGATTAGGCTTACCCATCCCGTGGTTGATAATTACATATTACCCCTAATTAGAATTACTGGGATCATATCATAGATAATTTAAGGGGACCAATACATGGGATAAAGCATTTAGGAACTGCCTCTGTTCATTAGTAATACAGGGGGTAGCCCTGAGGTAAATTTTATGTTTCCCATCTTTAGATCTAAGTTGCACTTGAATATGGAAAAGGATGAACTTTGTTTTATGTGCATGGGGATTCTGTTCCAGAGCACTGGTATTGTCTGTGAGATATACCTGCCACTCCAAAATTATTCTATTGATATAGAAGAAGATATTTAGATCCATAGACTGAGTATTTCTGATGCCATTTGACTTGGTGATGTGCAGTAACTCCATCTGTATTAATTCAAAGGATGCCTTGCATGCCAGACACAGGTCACCTCTTAGTAATCTATAGGATACTGAGAATAGTGACAGGACTTTGAGTCTGTCCATGTAGGACATGTTGTTTAGGCCTTGCATCCTGTTTAGTAAGGCATATCTGTGGGCATTCCAGTTGTTGCATGTGTCCAGACAGATACATTCCAAAGGGGTATTATATTCAATGATTGGCCAAATAAGTGCTGAGTGAAGGAGAACAATGACTTCTCTAGATCTAGACACAAGCCCTTTGCTGATAAGCTGTGTAATATTGAATGACTGTCTTACCCCCATGAATACTTGTTTAAAAGTTAGGACGCTGTCCACATGAGTTCCCAAATCCTGAACAACTGCAACAACTTTTAGGAGCATATTGTCAATATGGTAGTTCTGTGGAGTAGATGGCTTCCCAAAGGATACAATAATGCATTTTTTTGGCATTTAGTTTCAGTCCATGGTTTTGGCACCAGTGATTTATTTGGAACAGACCTTCCTGCTAAATGGTTAAGTCATTTGGAGAATCAGTGACTGTTCCGAGCTTATAATCATCTGCAAACTTATTCAGCCAGGGCCCTTTGATATTGGCTTTTATTTCAGAAAAGTAGATTCCAAACAGGAAAGGTACCATACCTCTAGAGGGACCCCACTGATGACTGGTCCCTTTCTGGAGGTAACTTCCGCTGTTTTGATTTCCTACATCCTATCTGACAGCCAGGTGGCAAGCCAGGTGATGACACAGGGGTTTATTCTCAGTTTATTTAGCTTTTCTACTACGCCTGAGTGAAGAATTGTGTCAAAAGCTTTGGCCAGGTTGAGGTATGTGCTCTGCACCATTGTTCCTTCATCTATTGCTTCAGTGACCTTCTGAAAAAAATCCACCAAGCTGAGTAGCATGACCTGCCCATGATGAATCCAAACAGAGACAGGACCAGTATTTGGAGGTTCCCTATGTTCTGATTGATTAGCTCTATGATAATTTTTTCATGGTTTTGCATATGAGGCTGGCCAGAATTATCGGTCTGTAATCACCTGTGTCTGTGGATTGTCCACAGTTATGCAGGGGAATGACTGAAGCTGTTCTCCATTCACTGATTACAAAACTTGTATGGAGGTACAGTGTTGTTAGGGGTAGGACTAAATTGTGCTTCATGCTGTTTAAGATGCACCCAGGGACATTTTTAAAACTCATCAACTCAGCATTTTTGGCTCCTGATAGCACTTTTAGGACTTGTTCTTGTGTGATAGCTGGGGGTGAGCCAGTTTCAGGTATATCTTGAGGAACAGGCAGAGGGAAGACAGGGTAAAGTTAGAACTAAATTTATCAGACACTAGGTTTGCTCTATCCTCAGCCTCAGTGTATTTAGCATCATTCACAATCTTCATATAGTCCAGGGTGGTACACCCCACATGTACCATAACAGTGTCATATGTGCACTTGTAGTGCAAGAACTAGAGTGGTTGAACAAAGCTGGGAATCTTGGCACCTGATAGGCAGCTGACCATGACCCCTCTTTGCACAGTGGTGCATCATTGTATCTCACTATTGAGTTACCTATGACAAGGATATTGGACTGAGGTAAGCTTTGCCTTTTGGGCTTTGGAACTGAGTCAGTGTGACTCTTGGATGTATGTATGCTTGTTATATCTGTTTGTGAGGTTGTTGAGGGTACTTGTTTCTTGGTTACATTTATGGGGCCCTTGTTGTTTAGGTAGGTTACTTTTAAGAGGCTTAGCATATGTAGGTCTATGCTTTAGTCTGAGCTGTGTGTGCTTTTAGCATTGTGGTGCATAGAAATGACAACCTGCTTGTCAATCTGTTGTAGCTTTGTAGGAGAGTTTTGCCTCCAATAACATAATAACAGAAAATGAGAATATCAAGGTAAACTCCAGGATTCCTAGGTTTAATGCCAAATGCTTGTTAACTCTTGCTTTTCTATATAATGCAGAAATAAACATTGTGATGTCTGACTTTTTTTATTATTATTATTATTCATCTTCTTTCTACCTATTAAGGTATATAAACCTACATTTTAAGGTATGCAGACCTACATTTTGATCCATGTTCAGAATGGTAAGCAGCAGTTCTGAGTTGGTGTAAGAAAGGAGGTGTGGAAGTAGGCAATATGCTCACTGGGACAATATATTTTACCTGTTACATAACCTGCAATTTGGTGATGTGAATTTCTCTAAGACCCTTTTGTCATCTTGAATGATTTTTATTTAATTAGTTTCCAGCCCAGCTGGTCTTTGGCTTGGATGGTAACTCCTCTCCTTGACATGTGGGATAAACCTAAATGCTTGAAGGACTTTTTTTAGTTTTAATCTTTTCTAAACAGATAACACCAGCATCCCAAATATCTCATGCTTTAAGACATCCCTCTTAATTCTGGGGTTTATACCTCAAACATTTAAAATCAGGATTTTCACAATGTTGCACTATTTACTATGTTGCAGTAAAAAGATTCCAGATCAACTTTTGTGAGGACAGGAAAGGAAATAAAAATGTCAAACAACAAAATAAGGAAAACATGTTAAAACAATACAAGCAGCTTCTTAGCTTTACAAGAAATACATTTTATTCAAATAATGTAAACTAAATAGGAAGCCTGTAATAGTATGATGAACCAGTCTTCTTCAGAGCTCCAGCTCAGCTCTGTTAAATTTATTTATTTTTGCATTCCTCTGGTACTTAAAATGTATTTAGTTGCTGTCTGTTATGTTCGGGCAATAGTAGACATCTTTCTTTAGAGCTCTTTTATTCTAATTTGGGAAATTTAATGATATGGACTAGGGAAAAGGTGATGGCAGTACAGAGATAGCAATCCAACTACTGAATTGTCATTTGAAAAAAGAAATAGGCAACCTGACTGAATTAGTGGCCTGGGTACTAGGGAATACTACTTCCATCTGGCAAGAGATCATGGAAAGTGCTGGGCAACTGCACAGTAAAGGTCACCTTTCTTGAGACCATGATTAGTGCCGAGCCTACAAAAGTGCAAGAAAATGCAGCTTCTGTACTATAATACTACAGACAGATCCAGGAGCTGCAAAAGATAACAGCTTGAAAAGGGTCAAAATGGAATATTGTAAGACTAGTAGGACTTAAAGAGAGGTTGGAGTTACAGAACCTCTGAGAATTCTTGGAAGACAAGCTAGTTCAGATACTGAACTTGACTACTTCCCTGCCATTAATTACCGAAAGGCTCACTAAGTGTGCTGAAATCGTGAAGGCTGAGTAAAAGTCCCACCCAAGTTGTGTAATTTTTTGAGTACTCCGTTTTACTAAAAAAAGTGTAGCTGATAAGAGCATGTAGAGAAAAGAGAAACTTTCTTGTTCAAAGATTTACCAAGTAAAGATTTTCCAGAAGTTTACACCTGCAACCAAGGACCAGATGAAGGAATCTTCAAAGGTCCATTCTTTATGCCATAAAAATGGTCTGCCTTCTTGTTTCAATTAACGAGCCAAAGGATCATAAAACTTAAGAATACTTACTAAGGACTGGATTCAGGAATGACTTATTTCCACACTGCTATCCAAACAAAGGTAAACAGCACAGTATGCAAATTAAAGCAATAGCAGCTGAATTACATGCAAATGAGCCAATCCAATATGGTGGAGCCATTTAGAAAGCTATAAAGTAACCACGTAGAGATGGTGTAGCCCTTGGCTATGAATACCAAAACCTATTGGAATATAGCGACCATCACACTCAGAAAAAAAAACAATGTTAGCAGTTGCTGATGCTCTCCTGCATACGTATGTGCAACAGGCTCAAATCTGATCTGCTGATACTGCAAATAGACCTCATCCAAGGATAAAAATGTTGCTCAGATCCCCTTTAACATATCACAGACGACATGATATTGAAACAGTAGAGCAATACAGGGATGATAGGAAACACCACAGGAAATCTGCAACCTCTACCATCCCCACCTCAGACTCAGGGGAAATCGAGTTGAACCTATACTAGTAGAAACTAAGGTATGTGTAGCATTAAGGATATTAACAACTGGTACATTCCAGAGACCCACAGGGGACATACTAGAGGTGTCACAGGCCTCAGCTTCCAGAGTATTTCACCAATATCTAAATAGTATGCTACAACATACAAGGGAGTCTATCTATTTTCTACACACACCAGTGCAGACAGCAAGAACAATGCAGGAATTATATGGTCCAGCACACTTCCCTTAAGTCTTGGGGGCCACAGACTACACTCACAAAGAAATAAAAGCCCCACTTGGTGAACTAAGAAGGACATACATCAACAGGAAGGGATTCCAATCAATCAACTGCCAGGTTATCTGTAATACCTAAGGGATCATCCTCAGTGTCTGTACAGGAAACCCAGGCAGATACCATGACTCACACATATGGCACACCTTGTGGCTTTACACAAGGTTTGCCAGGGGTGACATTCCACAAGGCCATCTACTGTGTGAAGCAGGTTAAGTACTGAAACCGTGGCTCGTGACACCCATCAGAACTGCACAGACATCACAGAAGAAGGTTACAATGATGGCCATTCTCAAATGAGAAACATCATAGAGCATATTTCTGGCATGCTGAAGTCACATTTCTGCTGTCTAGACACATTAGGGGTTGCCCTACAGTACGGCCAAGGTACCTGTACAGAAATTCTCACAGTCTGTGCCATGTTGCACAATATCATCTTGAGGAAACAGCTGCAACAGGGATAGCAAGCACCAGGACCACACATTTCTGGACCATAGCCAGGGCCAGGACCTCACACACACATACAGACAAAGAATCTGAAGGGGAACCTCCAGCTGCAGAGGTAGCTAGGAGAAGTAGGCATGCACAATATTTCCTTGCCCTGGCTAAGAGGCAAAGGGTAGCACACATGCTCATCACTTAAGACTCAAAGGTCAGCACACACACACAGTAACTAAGAGACAAATGATAGCACACATGCTCACCTGAAAAGGAATACACATAACCTAATCACATAACAAATATTAAAAGTGATGCCATCCAATGTCCACAAATGTTATTTACCCATATAATGCCTGTGTATACATAGCATCAGACTGAGACAGCCCCAAAACACATGACTCCTAACTGTGTAATAAGATAAACTACCTGCATACCATCAGTCTCATACCTATCCACTCTGTGCAGCCCTAATTCAAACAGAAATAGGCAAAGCCCATAGCACAGTCATCATCATTCTCAATGGGAGGGTGCAGTAAGAACTGGCATATGTGCAGTATAGCAGCAGTTTAATTTCAAAATTACATACATCACATTTTTCTATTGTGTATTCAAATATATTCCAAATATGAATATTTAAGCAGAGTGTGTAGAGCATGAGCATAACTTCTGAAATAGTGCAGTGATTAATAGAACAATCTCTTACAAGTAACTATTAACAATGCTTTATCTGTATCCAATCAGTCTTCCCTCCTTCCACTACCATAGCTGCACCATTACCTTCTTATAGTGTAGATTCAGCCCTCTGAGCATGGTGAGGATGCAAATCAGGTGTCAAATCATTAGCATTCCTGAATACCAAAAAATTAATTTGGTGTAGGGGATGTAAACATGGTGTAGGTAGCTACATGACTGCATGCACACACCCTATGACTGCAGGGAGGAGCAATAACAATTGACTTGCAACTGTTTCTGATTGCTCTGACTACAACAATAAGGAATACTGAAGTGGCTGTTCTCTCTGTTTAGTATTGTGTAGAGTAGACTTAGAATAAAAAGGTGTAAGCACCTTGAGAGCTATGAGAACAATATTAACAACACAGACATATTTTTAGTAAGAGAACACTTTGCATCCTCTGCTTAAAATATGTCTGAAATACTGATCAGCTATATTACACATTGAAACAAAGATGCAAAAAAATGGCCATGACACTGCATTTCTGTAGTTAAGCTGACAGGACAGGAAGATGTTCAGAAAACAAAGAGAAGAAATAGATGGCAATATTGTCAACCTGACATTACAATGGTGTGGACCATTATTACTGTAATGACTTATTTCCACACTGCTATCCAAACAAAGGTAAACAGCATAGTATGCTAATTAAAGCATAAGCAGCTGAATTACATGCAAATGAGCCAATCCAGTATTGTAGAGCCATTTAGGAAGCTATAAAGTAACCACGTAGAGATGGTGTAGCCCATGGCTCTGAATACCAAAACCTATTGGAATATAGCCATCATCACACTCAGAAAAAAAAACAATGTTAGCAGCAGCTGATGCTCTCCTGCATACGTATGTGTAACACATTCAAATATGTGCTGCTGATGCTGCAGATAGACCTCATCCAAGGATAAGAATGTTGTTCAGATCCCCTTTAACATATCACAGATGGCATGATATTGAAACAGTAGAACAATACAGGGATGATAGGAAACACTACAGGAAATCTTCAACCTCTACCATCCCCACCTCAGACTCGGAAATTGAGTTGAACCTATACTAGTAAAAACTAAGGTATGTGTAGCATTAAGGATATTAACAACTGGTACATTCCAGAGACCCACAGGGGACATACTAGAGGTGTCACAGGCCTCAGCTTCCAGAGTATTTCACCAATATCTAAATAGTGTGCTACAACATACAAGGGAGTTTATCTATTTTCTACACACACCAGTGCAGACAGCAAGAACAATGCAGGAATTCTATGGTCCAGAACACTTCCCTGAAGTCTTGGGGGCCACAGACTACACTCACAAAGAAATAAAAGCCCCACTTGGTGAACTAAGAAGGACATACATCAACAGGAATGGATTCCAATCAATCAACTGCCAGGTTATCTGTAATACCTAAGGGATCATCCTCAGTGTCTGTACAGGAAACCCAGACAGATACCATGACTCACACATATGGCACACCTTGTGGCTTTACACAAGGTTTGCCAGGGGTGACATTCCATAAGGCCATCTACTGTGTGAAGCAGGTTAAGTACTGGATCCATGGCTTGTGACACCCATCAGAAATGCACAGACTTCACAGAAGAAGGTTACAATGATGGCCATTCTCAAATGAGAAACATCATAGAACATATTTCTGGCATGCTGAAGTCACATTTCTGCTGTCTAGACAAATTAGGGGATGCTCTACAGTACGGCCAAGGTACTTGTACAGAAATTATCACAGTCTGTGCCTTGTTGCACAATATCATCTTGAGGAAACAGCTGCAACAGGGATAGTAAGCGCCAGGACCACACATCTCTGGACCATAGCCAGGGCCAGGACCTCACACACACATACAGACAAAGAATTTGAAGGGGAACCTCCAGCTGCAGAGGTAGCTAGGAGACGTAGGCATGCACAATATTTCCTTTCCCTGGCTAAGAGGCAAAGGGTAGCACACATGCTCATCACTTAAGACTCAAAGGTCAGCATACACACCCAGTAACTAAGAGACAAATGATAGCACACATGCTCACCAGAAAAGGAATACACATAACCTAAGCACATAACAAATATTAAAAGTGATGCCATCCAATGTCCACAAATGTTATTTACCAATATAATGCCTGTGTATACATAGCATCAGACTGAGACAGCCCCATAACACATGACTCCTAACTGTGAAAAAAGATAAACTACCTGCATACCATCAGTCTCATACATATCCACTCTGTGCAGCCCTAATTCAAACAGAAATGGGGAAAGCCCATAGCACAGTCATCATCATTCTCAATGGGAGGGTGCAGTAAGAACTGGCATATGTGCAGTATAGCAACAGTTTAATTTCAAAATTACATACATCACATTTTTCTATTGTGTATTCAAATATATTCCAAATATGAATATTTAAGCAGAGTGTGTAGAGGACAAGCGTAACTTATGAAATAGTGCAGTGATTAGTAGAACAATCTCTTACAAGTAACTATTAACAATGTGTAATCTTTATCCAATCAGTCTCCCCTCATTCCACTACCATAGCTGCACCATCACCTTCTTATAGTGTAGATTCAGCCCTCTGAGCATGGTGTGGATGCAAATCAGGTGTCAAATCATTAGCATTCCTGAATACCAAAAAATTAATTTGGTGTAGGGGATGTAAACATGGTGTAGGTAGCTACATGACTGCATGCACACACCCTATGACTGCAGGGAGGAGCAATAACAATTGACTTGCAACTGTTTCTAATTGCTCTGACTACAACAATAAGGAATACTGAAGTGGCTGTTCTCTATGTTTAGTATTGTGTAGAGTAGACTTAGAATAAAAAGGTGTAAGCACCTTGAGAGCTATGAGAACAATATTAGCAAAACTGACATATTTTTAGTAAGAGAACACTTTGCATCCTCTGCTTAAAATATGTCTAAAATACTGATCAGCTATATTACACATTGAAACAAAGATGCAAAAAATGGCCATGACACTGCATTTCTGTAGTTAAGCTGACAGGACAGGAAGATATTCAGAAAACAAAGAGAAGAAATAGCTGGCAATATTGTCAACGTGACATTACAATGGTGTGGACCACTATTACTGCAATGACTTATTTCCACACTGCTATCCAAACAAAGGTAAACAGCACAGTATGCTAATTAAAGCATAAGCAGTTGAAGTATATGCAAATGAGCCAATCCAATAGTGTGGAGCCATTTAGGAAGCTATAAAGTAACCACGTAGAGATGGTGTAGCCCTTGGCTATGAATACCAAAACCTATTCGAATATAGCCACCATCACACTCAGAAAAAAAAACAATGTTAGCAGCTGCTGATGCTCTCCTGCATACATATGTGCAACAGGCTCAAATCTGTGCTGCTGATACTGCAGATAGACCTCATCCAAGGATAACAATGTTGTTCAGATCCCCTTTAACATATCACAGATGGCATGATATTGAAACAGTAGAACAATACAGGGATGATAGGAAACACTACAGGAAATCTGCAACCTCTACCATCCCCACCTCAGACTCGGAAATCGAGTTGAACCTATACTAGTAGAAACTAAGGTATGTGTAGCATTAAGGATATTAACAACTGGTACATTCCAGATACCCACAGGGGACATACTAGAGGTGTCACAGGCCTCAGCTTCCAGAGTATTTCACCAATATCTAAATAGTATGCTACAACATACAAGGGAGTCTATCTATTTTCTACACACACCAGTGCAGACAGCAAGAACAATGCAAAAAATCTATGGTCCAGCACACTTCCCTAAAGTCTTGGGGGCTACAGACTACACTCACAAAGAAAAAAAAGCCCCACTTGGTGAACTAAGAAGGACATACATCAACAGGAAGGGATTCCAATCAATCAACTGCCAGGTTATCTGTAATACCTAAAGGATCATCCTCAGTGTCTGTACAGGAAACCCAGGCAGATACCATGACTCACACATATGGCACACCTTGTGGCTTTACACAAGGTTCGCCAGGGGTGACATTACACAAGGCCATCTAATGTGTGAAACAGGTTAAGTACTGGAACCGTGGCACATGACGCCCATCAGAAATGCACAGACATCACAGGAGAAGGTTACAATCATGGCCATTCTCAAATGAGAAACATCATAGAGCATATTTCTGGCATGCTGAAGTCACATTTCTGCTGTCTAGACATATTAGGGGGTGCCCTGCAGTACGGCCAAGGTACCTGTACAGAAATTCTCACAGTCTGTGCCATGTTGCACAATATCATCTTGAGGAAACAGCTGCAACAGGGATAGCAAGCACCAGGACCACACAGTTAGGTTCATAGGTTCATAGGTTCATACTAGGCTATCTGCCCTAGGGCATTTATAAGCCTAGCCAGAATGTGTTTGGCTTTCGCCACCCATTTTAAATTTATTTTGCTGTGCCCTTTTTAGTATACTGTGCCTCTGTCTAACAGTGACACAGAAATGATACCCGATCTCCCATCCACTCATCAAGATTCCTCTTGAAGAGAGTCAATGAGGGACTCTGCCTAACCTGGACTGGGATTTTATTCCAGATTGAAGGTAGCCTCTGGGTTATGAATCTGTCCCTCCAGCATGTCCTATTTATTTCAGTGCTGAGGTTCAAGTCTCGAGCTCAATGGGATTTGGATTTTCTGAGGTGCAGCATGTCCATTAATTCCGGGTTGGACATGGCTTTTACGTCAGGCACAGATCGCCTCTGAACAGGTGGTATGCCACTGAGTAGAGCTGGAGTTTCTTTAACCAGGCAGCATATGGCATCTGTTTGAGCCCTTTAAGCCTCTTGGTGAGGTACTTTTGGGGTCTTTCCAGTTGCTGCAGGTGTCTGGTAAGGTACATCCGGGCCTGATGAGGGATGAGTAAAGAGAGGCGATGACCTCCCCTGATCTAGATGTGAATCCCTTCATGATTAGGTGGGCTATATAAAATGTTTTTCTAACCACTTTGGCCACGTGGTTGTCAAATGAATGACTATACACTTTTGGCATTTAGCTTGAGGCCATGGTGTTTCTGAGCCCTTTTTGAGGGATGCTTGTGTAACTTGGTCAGCCAGGTCCCAGGACTGAGTCTTGTGGGACATCACCTGTAACTGGTTTGGAGTCTGACATGTAACCATGTGGGTTCTGTCCTTGAGCCAGTTTGCAATCCATCTAGTGACATAGGGGTTTATATTTAGGTCCAGGTAGGCTGTGTGGACCACCTTCCCCTCATCAATGGCCTTGGTGACTGTTTCAAAGAAATCAACCAGGTTTAAGAGGCAGGATCTGCCCTTAACAAAGCCAAACTGGGTAGGATCCAGTGTCTGTAGGTCCCCAATATCTTTATTTATGAAGTCCATGATGATCCTTTCCATAGCTTTGCAGACCAAGCTAGTCAAGCTTATGGGGTGATTGTTTCCAGGATCTGTTGAGGCACCACCTTTATGGAGAGGGACCACTGTTGCTGTATGCCACTCTTTGGGCACATATCCTGTAGTAAGGCTGAGATTGAACAGTAGTTTTATGTTTGAGTTTAGCTCTTCTTGGAGTTCATGTAGGATGCAGCCCGGGACACCGTCTGGTCCCATTGATGCTGTGTTTTTTGCTTTGGAGAGGGTGGGACTTACCTGAGCATCTGAGATGTCAGGGGGCAGCACTCTGCTGGGATAGATATTTGCCCTTTTGGTGGGGAGGAGAAGTTTGCGCTGAACCTGTCAGCTAGGATGTTGGCAATGTCTGTGGGTTTGGTGTATTTTTTGTCATTTTGGACTAATTCTGAGCATATCTGGGAATTACCACCCAGGTTTCTAACATAACTAAAGAAAACCTAGTGTCCTGTGCAATTTTTCTCTCAAAGCTGGCCTTAGACAATTTATCAGTGATGCCTCCCTTTTGGGATTTTGCTCTATCATTTAGTAGCTTCTTCCTTCTATTGTATAGTTTGTTTATGGCTGGGGTCCACCAGACGGAGGATTGGGTCTTGGTTTTATTTGGGATATGATCCATGCATTCCTGAAGGTGTTCATAGAATGCTTATAAAGGGGATTCTGGGGTCATATATTTTCCACAGGCCCGGGGGCTTTGAAGGATTCCACCTCAGTTTTGAGGAGTGTAAAATTTGCTTTAGAGAAGTTTTTCACTGTGGTTTTCTGGGCAGGGGGTGGGGTCGGGATGCCAATTTCTGGTCCATAGGCAGGGCCAGGACCTCACATGCACATACAGACAAAGAATCTGAAGGGAACCTCCAGCTGCAGAGGTAGCTAGGAGAAGTAGGCATGCACAATATTTCCTTGCCCTGGCTAAGATGCAAAGGGTAGCACACACACTCATCACTTAAGACTCAAAGGTCAGCACACACACCCAGTAACTAAGAGACAAATGATAGCACACATGCTCACCAGAAAAGGAATACACATAACCTAAGCACATAATAAATATTAAAAGGGATGCCATCCAATGTCCAAAAATGTTATTTACCCATATAATGCCTGTGTATACATAGTATCAGACTGAGACAGCCCCAAAACACATGACTCCTAACTGTGTAAAAAGATAAACTACCTGCATACCATCAGTCTCATACCTATCCACTCTGTGCAGCCCTAATTCAAACAGAAAATGGCAAAGCCCATAGCACGGTCATCATCATTCTCAATGGGAGGGTGCAGTAAGAACTGGCATATGTGCAGTATAGCAGCAGTTTAATTTCAAAATTACATACATCACATGTTTCTATTGTGTATTCAAATATATTCCAAATATGAAAATTTAAGCAGAGTGTGTAGAGCATGAGCATAACTTCTGAAATAGTGCAGTGATTAGTAGAACAATCTCTTACAAGTAACTATTAACAATGCTTTATCTGTATCCAATCAGTCTGCCCTCCTTCCACTACCATAGCTGCACCATTACCTTCTTATAGTGTAGATTCAGCCCTCTGAGCATGGTGAGGATTGAAATGAGGTGTCAAATCATTAGCGTTCCTGAATACCAAAAAATTCATTTGGTGTAGGAGATGTAAACATGGTGTAGGTAGCTACATGATTGCATACAACAATAAGGAATACTGAAGTGGCTGTTCTCTATGTTTAGTATTGTGTAGAGTAGACTTAGAATAAAAAGGTGTAAGCACCTTGAGAGCTATGAGAACAATATTAACAACACTGACATATTTTTAGTAAGAGAACACTGTGCATCCTCTGATTAAAATATGTCTGAAATACTGATCAGCTATATTACACATTGAAACAAAGATGCAAAAAATGGCCATGACACTGCATTTCTGTAGTTAAGCTGACAGGACAGGAAGATGTTCAGAAAACAAAGAGAAGAAATAGCTGGCAATATTGTCAACCTGACATTACAATGGTGTGGACCATTATTACTGTAAAGTGTTTGTCAGTTTGACATTGCTATAGACAAGGTCAAGCAAATGAGAAAGTGAACATTTTTCTTGTCCTGTACTGGTGGCAAAGAGGGATCAGAAACACAACTGAGTGTGTGTTATTATTGCATTGAGTTGAGGGTTCAGTTTCTGATAGTATGGTGACTGTTAGATTTAGCCCACATTGTCTGAGCATATGATTAGGTTGTACCACAAAAATCTAGGAAACGTTCTAAGCTTGTCTTTTTTTATGTGTCACTGCTGACAATTAACATAGCACTCACAGAGACCTGGCTAAAACCACATATTGCTAACACTGAAATAATCCCTCCATGATATAATATACATAGATATGACCAGCTACATAAAAAGGTGAAGGTGTTGCATTACTCTACTGTGACACTTTAGCTGTTATACCATATAATAAACCTATACCAACATTTAGAAATATGGAATTATTGCTAGTTAACCTTCACATCAACAACAGAAAACAATTATGTATTGCTGTACACTATATTCCCCAGGTCAAAACATACCTACTCTGGAAGATCTACTATCCTGGGCCACCCTCAATATATCAAATGAAATCATCATTCTCAGTGACACAAATATAAACTGGCAAACTCTCATCTCTGACTCCCCAATTAATAGTATTAACTAACACAGGTTTACTCAGCTCATCTCAAACCCCACTCATAAGGTTAAAAACCAAGTAAAATCAAGCCTAGACTGGATACTCTTCTCACACCCTCAAAAATTCACCAAGGCAGGGACCCTACCCAATACCTTTGGTGACCATCTTCCTGCCTATACCCATAGAACCCAACCTCAAATAGACAAACTGCATTTTGTAAGAACAACTAGGTATCTTGCCCATTTCAATGAACAACTATTCTTAGATAGTCTAAAAACTCACAACTAGTCCCCCACCAAATGTCTCCCACTTGATGATGCAGTCAACTACTTCAGTAAAGTCTTTTTAGATATTCTAGACAGTCTTGCCCCCGCACGTACCAAAAGAGTAAAGCCTAACCATGTCCCATGGCCAACTAAACAAACTAAACAGTTACTTACCTCCAGGGATAAAGCCTGGGAGGAATGGCATAGAAATAGAACCCCACAACTTGAACTCAGATATAAACTACTCCATAACAATGCCAACAACAAGTCATCGCTGATTAAAAAAGCTATTTCTCCACTAAATTCACTACCCAACAAAAAAAAAATGTTCTGGAACTCTGTTTCCTCTTTCCTAAATTCTGGTACTCCACACAACCTCTTGGCATCTCCTGACAAAGACCCTCAAGAAATTGCCCAAGCCTTCAATTCTCATTTTATTGATACTATCCAAAAACTTGTTAAGGATTTCTCTCTACAAACTAACAAAAGTATAATTGGCAACATAAATGACAATACACTCTCTAACCACTCCCTCCACATCAATTGGAATTCCAACAAAAAACATTAACTCCTCTATTTACATTACAAATAGTACCCACCTCTCTAGTTTGTAAACTGTTCTCAAAATGAAAACCATGCTCCCCCTCTTCTGATGGCCTCCCAGCTGAATACCTAAAACTTGCAGCAGATTCTATAGCTCTTCCAATTAGCATTCTCGTTAACCAACCAATCTCTGAATCATATATCCCACAACTATGACAAAACTCAATTATTACTCCCCTTCACAAAGGTGGTAACACCAGTGATCTAACTACCGGCCCATCTCCACACTTTCACATCTATCTAAAATTCTAGAAAAGTGTGTTTATTCTCAACTGCTAAAACATCTCACAGACAATAACTTACTTGCACCCACCCAACATGGTTTTCGGCCAGCACACAGCACAACAACAGCCTTACTGTCATTTTCCAACACTGTATACAAAGCTTTTGATGCAGGCCTACTAACATCAGTGATCCTACTAGACTTATCAAAAGCTATTGATACAGTGTCCCACTCTAAATTACTTTTACAACTTCAGACAATAAACTGCTCCCCACACACTCTAACCTGGTTCCATAACCATCTAAACAGCAGAAAACAATCTGTTAGATGGCAAAGCAAGAAATCTGATTACCTAGTCAACAACACAGGCATTCCCCAGGGTCTATTCTTGGGCCCTTGCTTTTTAACATATTTATTAATAATCTACATAAAGCATCCCTGCAAAGTACACTAATTTACTACGCAGATGATTTGACAATAATTACGTTCTCTAACAACATTTCAGATCTCCTAAAGTTAACACAAAATGCATTTACATCCATCAAATCCTGGCTTAACGAAGCTCATCTGCTACTTAATCCAAAAAAAAAAAATCAAAACTTTTACTCTTCACAACCAACTCTAACTCTAGATTTTAAAATATTCTCTCAAAATAATGCAGAAATTGAAATTGTAAAAACAGCTAAACTATTTGGCATCATAAGTGATGACAAACTATCCTTTGAGAATCATATACTCAATTCAATCAAAAAGACCCATTTTAAGCTTGGCAAACTCTATAGGCATAAACTCTATTTGGACAAGTCTAACAAGTTGAAACTAGCTAATAGTCCACTTCTACCCTCCCTCCTCTGTGGTTGCCCTATTTTCACTAACCTACACACATCTCTCTTGAACAAACTGCAGTCGTGCTACTATAAAATAGCTAAGTTTGTCTCCAACATGCCAACTCGCACACATCATTGCCTGGACATTAAATCTATAAAGTGATTTGAGTTCTCCCATTACCTATATTACTTCCAACTTACTCTCACCCACAGACTGCTAAATAATCCAAATTACTGCCCATCCCTTCAAGCTATAATACAAACACACACCTCTACTCGGCATCTTAGGTCCTCCAACAAACAACTCCTAAACATAACTAAACCCAACAAAAGAGCTGGACAAAGTCTGTATTCCCATGCCATTGCCAAACTTTGGAATGCGCTCCCTCTCTCTTATTACCCAACTAGACTCTTTAAAAACATTTAAATTTGCACTAAAATAACACTATCTCAATAACCTTGTCTGTTCTTGTAGTCATATGATTAAACCACCTTAAATGTTTTGGCCACTATACACTACAAATACTTTTACTAACTTAATATAGTTGCAATTTATATTATCTGTCTTCATATCCATTCTGTCTTGCTTTCTTTATTTCTGTGACTGAATAAACAAAATTGATTAAACCATATTCTTACTTATGAGAATATACAAACAGAATTACTAAAAATTTAACACACTGGGTTTATTTTCTTGTATTGTGCACCTCATTCCGGTGTACTTTGGAAGAGCGCAGTGTTGACTGGCAGCATTTCATGGCAGTGAATGAACGTCTACTGCTCAAGGTACTTGATGAGAAATGTGACTGGTCTTGCCATCAGTATTGCAGTATACATTTGCATAAGTGCCCTTTGCTACAACACTCTGGACAGCAGTAAGACGACATTGTTGTGTGGAATATAAATTATTACATATATTCTTTTACCTGTGTAATGTCAGCACTGCTCAGCAGAGCACAGACAGGGCTCACTGTTGAATGAAACTGAACAATTTCACTACTGTAATATTCATTAGTGCAAACAGTTTTGTTACACTGCTGCTTGGTACTACTACTGAGTGATGTGCATTTGCTGCATATTTGTTTCTGTAGAAGAAGCTGTAAATCCAGTGACTTTGGCACCATAACACACTTTTCTGGGGTTCAGATCTATATAGTGTGGAGGTGCTGGGGAAATTATTACTCCAGATGTAGGAATCACTATCATCATGACTTTATTGCTTTTTATTAGTTTCTTGCCTTGTGCACTTGCTTGCAGCTGAGTGGAAAAAAGTGAAAAATGCCACTTGGGGAGCCTTCTGCAACAGAAACAGGCTTAGCAGTGATGTGTGGCCATCATCACTCTAGACAGTACTTAGTGAAGAGGTGAAAGTGCACTGACTTCAGACATATCGCACAGGTGATCCAGGGTTTAAATCTAGATAACACTTTTTAAATAGGGTATCAGAATACAATTCCTAACAACACTTTGATTAGGAAGGTAACACTACATACAAATGGCTATTAAAATTATGTTCATTGCAAAAAAGTCTCATTAATACTTTGATAAATATATGTTTTTCTAAGTAGCGTATCTCATACATTATTTACTTATGAAACACAGTTGAATGTGTGCAATTATTTAAGCAGGATAATTATGATAATAAATTAAAAATGCACTTGCATATCTATAATGGGCAGAATACTTAAGTGAAAATCATCTTGTCTGTACACATAGCCTAACTCTGAGTTTAAGATGGTAAGTGTAGTTAAGCATGTATGTATCATACCCCAACCTGTATTAATCACCTCAGGAAAGTCTATCCATTTGATATACATTTACAAAAAGTAATAATGGCTATTTCATGGGAATGCATTTAACAGGACTTCTTAAAGTCACACACATGCAGGCCTGTCTGAAGAAAATCCCCATCCATACTGAATGTAGTTTGTAATAAACACGGTTAAAAGTAAGTTCTCTTGCAGCAGTGACAAATAGTCACCCTCCTTTAAATTTATGCATTATTTCTTGGGTTTGATCCCCAGATCAGTCAACTAACTTTTTTCAGTATGGAATTCCAGAAGGTTGTGTGCCATGTCATCCTATTTAACCTCCAAAATACCAAAGATAACAAGCCAAGCCGTTGAGGCCATCAGTGCTGAGCATCTGAAAAAATATGAATATGTTCAGCATGGCACATGCCAAATCTCACTGTCATGTCTTACACATTCATTGCTGTTTGAAAAATGCCTTCCACCTTACTTACAAGTGCCCCTTTGTGCTTACCATCAGGCAAATGCAGTTGGTACGGTTGTGCATGTTTGCGTACTAGCCATTAAAATGTGGGATTGGATTTTAGTAGTAATTTATCCTAAGAGTTGCTGCTTAACTTCTGAAGGCATGGCTGGTGCAGTAGATGATGGTGTTAAATTTAGAGCACAGAGGTAGGGCGTGGAGGAGTCAAGGATTTTGTGGCACTCCTCATGAAGTGCTATAGCTGTAGGCTACTGCAGGGGGACTTCTGTGGGTCTCAATATAAAGACTGTGGCATCCCATGCACTAGAGAGAATTGCCATCATCATTATAGTGACCTAAAATGGTGCAAGAAGGATCTCCTTAGCCAATGGCAGGATAAGTTTAGACCTGCTGTCATCCTACAGTTGTGTAAATATACTGACTCATCTGTATTAAATGATAGAGAATACAGTACCCAGGCAAGACTGTTATTCAATATGCATTCATGTCTTCTTTTCTTCTTCTGTTTTGTACAGCTGCTGAAGACATTGTAGTGAACTATGAGGTACACCAAGAGAGGTTAACTCACCTCACTGAGGCACAGGTATGTATGCATCAGGTCTTAATGTTAGCATAATAAATATTGTAATTGTATGCAGTACTGCAAAATTGCAATAAATAGTGGTATTTATGATATCACAGAAGTGCAATTGATTAATGGTACAAGAGACTAAGATCCTCCCATTGTACCTGGATGTGGCAAAGGTGTATAGACTGGATAATCAAAGTGTTCATTGTCAGAAATTATACAGCCATGTGATATGTCATGGATCTAATTATTCTCTTGTCTCGCCCAACATTTTTTTTTAGTGGTGGAGGGAATATTTTATATGTCTAAAAATGTTCTTTTGTCATACATTTCTGCTTACAAAACCTGACATGCAGCACAGAGAGATAGAGTGACCACTGCGGATCTGCCTGCCATCCCTCCACAGGTTGCAGCATTGACACCCAGCACTTCAGCATCCCAAGCTACCATACCCGGCCCAGCCACATCAGATAGCTCTGTCCTGGCAGATGATGCACTGGTACCCTCCAGGAGTACTATTAGTGAAGGTGGTGATTCTGTCACCCACCAAGAGCTGACAAGACTAGTAGAGGGTATGATGGAAAGGGGCTTCCATGCCCAAATTGGTCCTAGCAAAAAGGTGCTTCATCACATTGCCAAGAATATGCCATGATGAGCACTGGCACAGGAAACTGAAACAGGAGACAGTGATGTCAGTTCTGAGGGTGAAGTACTAGATTCTCACTGTTCTTAGGCTTGACATAGGTATGCTTCTGATGCCTCTTAGCTATCCCCAGCCATGGTGTCCCCCAGCCTTTTATGTCCATCATCATCTTTGTCTGTCTAGTTTGTCCTGTATGCCTGTACCTGCTTCCTCACCTAACATTCCTACCTGATCGTCACATTCCTAAGCACCTTCCCCAACATTCCTTGCTCTTTGAAATTGTGGCATGTGTATATAATATGCTTGTGTGTATCACTCCATAGGTAGGGAGTTTGAATACAGCAGTAAGACTCTCCTGACCAAGTGTGTGTGTGTGTGTGTGTGTGTGTGTGTGTGTGTGTGTGTGTGTGTGTGTGTGTGTAAAGTGATGCTGGGGTGTGTTACACTTCATAGTATTTACAACATTAAGAATTCTACATAGCTGTAGAGGTAATTTTAGCACACACATCTCCTTTGCATGACACAGCTGGTGTCATTCTTTTAAAGATGCAGTATGGCTTGCATGCACTCAGATTTCTCCTGTGGTATGTCCATATAATACATCTGTGTGTAGGTTGTTTAAATACATAGGTAGTGAGATCAGATACACAAATGACTGTCATCTGCGGTTGTGTGTTTCTTTCTCTTAGTGTGCAGAACAGGCTGGAAATACATGTATGAGGAATAGCTATACAGTGTGCTGTGCAGCCACTTTTTAGCAAAAACATGAAGGTAATACACAATGGTGATGTCATCCACGGAAATTTGCAATGTCACAGTCAGATTAATTTATAGTTGCCCTTTTGTTTCAGCAAACCTTCATTAAACTGTGATATTAACTATATAGTTAAAATTCCAACATCACTGCCTTGCTATCAATGTACTTGTTATTGACGTCATCACCCACATGTGCTATGTTCATGTGTAGATGTTATTTCCTATTACAAGTGTTGATTCTACATTGCCTTTGGAAAGGCTGTACTGAAGACCAATGCTGACATTTAATAGATTGTTATTACATCACAGTTGTAGTGAAATATCTCCTCACATAAGACAATACAATCTATGTTGTTGCATAAGTAAGGCATGCATTCCAATACGAGATTATATCCACATTGGACATAATTGTTTTTCTACTATCACAGTGACAACAGCAGGGGGCTGCAGGAGTGTTTGGGTATACATAGCATCAAACAATGTTGTCTGACATACAGAAAGATTCTTTCTAAGTAGTTACAGGGACACATCTTCCTAGATTCATACACATGATGTATTGCTTTCACATAACCACACATATGGCAATTAGTGATGCACTTATACCATGGCACATTCACTGATCCCACTATGATGTTGATTTTCTCAGTGCTTAGGAAAGTCTTCAATACCAGCATTGAGGGACTGTAAGAATTTTTATCCTTAACTGTCCTGCAGGAAAGACACCCACCAATTGTACTTTGTATGTATAGAGTTGGACAATTGGATGGGAAACCAGAAATTCATCCCTGGTTTGGCACCTATGTCTCTAATGGTCACAGGTAACCTGCAAACTGTTCATTTCCCAGGTCCATGCTTACACTTAATCAAGAGTATCAGAACTTGTCAGAGATATGGGATGCATGGCTAGGCTTAAAAAGGCCCTTGTGGTCATTAGCCCAGCAAACATCTTTGAACTTATGAACCTATGAGTAGCAGAGGTCTCCCCATCAACTTTTAGCAGATAACAATTATGGGCAAATAAAGTACAGCTGATTGAATGACTTCAGAAAGGTGGAGTTCAACAGCTGTGATAACATTTCCACTGTGGTGAATGTGATTAACAGCTGCCTTGTTATTTGGAGGAGTTGTACAGCTTAATGTTCAATTCTAGCACAGGGACTCATTTTGTGTGAATGTACCAATGTCACACAACAACCATTACATCACATCAGTGTTATTCCTTGTTATGCTACATGTGAACATAGCTTTGGATTTCCTGAAATTATACAATGTAATGGAAGGATTGCTACCTTGGCACATGCATTAAGTACTATGGTGTACACTTGTGTGATCCATTTTTTGGATGGTATGTGTACAGACATACAGAGAACCCTTGACAATGGAACATTGATATAGGACTGATCCCATTTGTGAGCACATGAGCATACTCATTTAATTTCCATCAGTCTGACATGCTGATATGACATTTATTCTCAGGTATTCTTTCTTAATTCACAAATTGATGAGTGGATGGGAAATAGGAAATACACCCTGGGGATCACTTCTGTGTCTCTGCTCATCAGTGGCACAGGAAAATAACTTTCTTGGGTGGCGTAAGCCAGGGAACCTTGTTGGCTAGGCTTGCGTAGGCCCTTGGGCCGATAGCCTAGTACCTACCTATGAACCTATGAACCTATGAAATTAATTTCTTTAGTGATGTTGCAATACCCATTGCTACCTCCTGTGGCAGATGCTGACAATATACAGCTCTGGGGAATACATTGCATCATGATGTGGGGTTTGCATCTATTTTTATCTGTCAGTACAATAACTGTGCAGGCAGGGGTGCCTTATGCAAGGGTATTATGTATGCCACACTCTGCCCCTACATTTGTAACACCACACCTACATATGGGATGCATAACAATTGCAATATTGAGGTGCATAATTCCCTTCAATGTTGATCCTCCATGTACATGCATTAGGTCTCTTTCTGTGGCATACTCAGTTAATACCAGAAAAAAACTCTCTGCAAGTAGGACCAGGTACAGGGCAGGAACAGATACAAGTAGACAAAAATTGCCAGCACCAAGTACAGTGAAAAGCATCAAATGAGGCTAGTAAATTAAATGCATAAGTATTTTATTAAGGTATAATTAGCATCCCACTTATGTATTTAATTTACTAGCCTCATTTGATGCTTTCACTGTACTTGGTGCTGGCAATTTTTGTCTACTTATACTCAATTAATACACCAGACAGTGTTGACATCGATGGCATGGGCCTTGCAAAAGGGGATTGTGGCTTCTGAGCCATTCATTTTATATGGCATGTTCTGTCCAGATATCCCATTATGTATGCACTGTCCTTGAGAACTGCCATCTCAACTCTATATGTCAATGACATTCATATGTCATGTAGTTCCCCTCTGTTACAATTTTGTGTAACTGTTACATCCTATAATATATCTGCTTTTATTTACCTACATTTGCTCAGGAATAGTGACCACCATTATTTATTCTGACATACATGTTGTGAAATGTTGTTATTGCAAAGTTGTCTTTGTAACATAAGCACCTTCACAACAATTATTGCACTACAGTTAGAGCATTGACCCTCCCCTCTTACATCTTTCAGTATACATCTGTTTGATTTCTGTGCACATTGTCCTCAGTACACTTTTCCTGGCTTTTAACCAATGTATTGTAGTTGTCCTTGCTGTTTCACATACTTTCTTACTTATTCCTGTATTCATCTGTTTCATTTATGTGCACAGAACACTCAGCACACTTTCCCTGCTTATGTACAGCATGTGTTATTTATTTCTCTTGTGTAGCTCTTTGTGCTGTCTGCATGAGCACACTTAACAGGTTGCCCACAGACAAACCTGTTTGTTTACTGTATGTGTCCATGCTGCTCAATACAGTTCCCTGGCCACTGACACTGTTGTTGGGCATGGAAATGTGTTTGTATTCATGTTAGTATGATGAGCAACATGCATATCCCATTAGCACTGCTGCTCATCACCCTAACACATATGCAATGTGTAGACTGCACTTGAAACCTGCATGATTGTTCATGAATCCCAGGAAATGTGTTTTCTGCCTCAGAAACTGACACTCATTTTGCACAAAATAATTCCTTGGTGACAATGTACATGATGCAACCAGCAAACACCTGCAGCAGCTGGAGAGACCACAGAGGTTTCTCACCAAGAAAATTCAGGGTCTGCAAAACATGACCTACACTGAAAGACTGATAGCCCTGTCACTGTACTCTGTATCCTACAGGCTGCTTAGAGGTGAGTCGTGCCTGGCCTACAGAGCAGTCTCTGATCCTGCTCTAATGCAAATGCTGCACATCTGCAAATCAAATGGGACAAGAGTCACTCAATCCAGGGATCTCAATCTAGCCTATGACATTAACAGAACATGCTGGAGTGAGAGCAATATCTCCCAGAGATTGCCACCCCTCTGGAATAAACTCCTAATTCACATGAAACAGAGCTCCTTACTGACCCTATTCAAGTGCAACCTAGACAATTGGATGGGAGACCATAAATTCACCACAGGGCTGGTACCTATGTCCATTATGGACAGGGCAGTTGGTGCTGATCACATATTTGCTCTGTGAGTAATGGCCATCTAACCAAAGTCAATTAGTGGACATGGGTATAACATGGCTAAGTCTGTAAAGGTCCTAGGGCCATTAGCCTAGTAACCTCATATAAACCTATGAAGGAACCCTGTCTTCTTAATAAGCCTTCTGGTGCTATAGAAAGGTCCACAATGATAGCTTAACTACTTAAATGTGCAGCTATATTGTCTAAGTCAAACAATCCCCATTTGTTAATGCCTACTAATGCTGACAGTTGTCAGAACCAAGGATATGTTGTCTATCCACTATCTTGGAAGGCTCCCTCAAGGCAACTCTTCGTGGAAGATGTTCAGTTAAAGAATCACTCTGAGGTTTTGGCTAATTCAGAGTCCCAGGAGGGAAATATAGACATCAGTGGCTTGGACCTTACTGAGGAGTCACTCACTTCAAAGGATGCGTAGCTATCACCTTGGGATAGTAAAGCTGAAAAAAATCAAGAAATATGGCAATCAAAAATATACCCAAAGAATAAACTTGTTATGCTTCCTAAAATGATCAAACTCTAAGGTGTTTTTTCATGTTCTTAACAACTGGCTGTAGATTAGCAAAGACATTGTTAAATGAGGACACGGTGGCTCTGCTGAGCTCATGAGTTCACATTATTGCTAGGATCTACTGGGTTGTGCTGACAATGATCCATTCCACCTGACAGTTAATTTTTCTGGAACTTGCAGTGCTTAACTGATCTACAGCAGGTTGCAAGCCTTAGTTATGTAACCTGCTTTTTATTACTCTGTTTATAGTCATCAATAATGTTTAAGTAATACGGTTAAGAACTACCTTTAATGTCAGGGGTTTTAATTTTCCTTCAAAAGGAAAGGCCTTAAAATTGGCTGAACAAAATTAAGGTGGAAATTATTTCTGCAGGATTGTAAAGATGTTAAAGGGCATACTACAGTTCTAGATAAATAGCAGAATAGGTTAGCATTATATAGTTTTGATAAAATATCAAAACAAGAGTATGTAAGCATATTAGTATGTAGAAATTTGTGGATAATGCTGACAGAAAATATGACAGGTGGGTTCTGGAATTTTTCAGGCCCAGTCATTCTGGGTTCTTTCTGCAGTCCTAACAAGGACAACCCAAATTTCTTTTATCTATTCAGATACCTGGAAATTATGGATGGTGGTCATCTATTAGATTAGTAGGGGAATTTTAATGCATCATTTGACTCTGTTTGAGAATAGACAGGCTCCTTTGTCTGAAACACATGTTAGAGCTCAGAGAGTTATTAACCACCCCTGCTGAAGAAATACTGAGGTCTCTCAAGCTGCTTTAGGTGCCTAATGGGACACCTGCTGTAGGGCACATTATATTCAATGATGGGTTTAACAAAAGATGAGTAAAGTAGGACTATAACTTCTGTACCCCTTGAGGAGATACCATGAAATTAAAGCTGCATGAGGCAGAAGGATTTTCTAATCACAACAGAGATATAAAGTCCCAATGACTGTGTCAAATGTTAAGTGGAATGTTATCTGTATGGCAAGCAGTAGTGCTGACAGATGGTAGATTTACCAAAGATTAATAATCCATGCACTTCTTTGGTCCAGCCTTTGCCGGAGAATTTGAATATCAAAATGGGGTTTGAAAAAAATGCTCCTGGTTTACAATCATCAGCAAACTTGTTTAGTCAAAGTCCCTTAATAATTGCCTTTTACATCATAAAAAATATACCAAGCAGGAGGGGATCCAGTACAAAGCCTTGTGGGCCTCAACCTTCTTTTATTGTGTCCATTGTTAGATGTTTCTTAGTGTAGTCGAATAACTTAAATATACTTACACTGGGTGGGGGGGTATGCTGGCCAGCTGAAGGTTACCTTCAGGTGTTTTCTTTATTTCAAGAAGCCACATATTGTTTTGCCTCTGATAGTTATCCTTAGACTAGCACAAGGACATCAATGCTGTTGTTAGGCACTTTTACTAAAGTCTATATTCAGTTTTAGATCCATTTTCTTGCACGAGTTTCAAAAGATTTTTGGAAGCTCCTACGCTCTCCCAGTTTTCCATAGGACAGGGTTTAAACTGGGAATCTCTGTTATAAAAGTGGCATACCAGCATCCTTCAAGGATATGAAGAACATCATTGTGCTAAGAAATTATATACTGTATGTCTCAGCTGAAAACTGTTTAAATTGAAAGCCAACTCAATTAAATAGACTTTTACCATTCAAGTTTCAGTATCAACTTTAGTGGAAATTAAGATCTCCTTTATATGTACAATGTTCAACAGTGCCTGTGGGAGTACATTTGTTAATGTATCTGGTTCATTATTGATCAATGGCCATTTAGGGTAACTGATAGACCTACACATACCACTCTGCCTTGCCCATCAGCTGGGAGTTATCTATACTTTTTAAATTCATTTGTGCAGAAAAGTAGAACTTTTCATTAGTGGAAATGGTGTATGATAATTATGCACTGATAAAATAAAAAATGTGTTTAATTTCCATGGTTTAGTGTTTATGAATCAGTTTGTTGCCATATTGGTGCCTCTGCTGTCCACTCTGTCTTCTTTTTATAAGCTTATATGTCACCATTCTGTAATATGTTACAGTCTAGACTGACTGCAACAAAGGGGTGAAGCTCACCCTTTATTTGTAAGAATACACAGAGAGCTGAACATTATGAATATATTCCTATGCTTTTCTTTTGTATGGCCATCAGAAATCCTGATTAATAGAAATGCTAAGAAAATATAGGATTTTCTTGTATCCCACTATATATATATATATATATATATATATATATATATACGGGTACATTTCAAAATACCGACTTTCAAAATCCCTAAACTCAAAATACTGAGACCAAAATCTCTAAAGCTCAAAATACTAAAAACTCAAAATACTGAAACTCAAAATATCAAACTACCCCCCAGACCTCTCAACCAATCGGGGACAAATTTCAACAGAATCAGGGACAAGTCACGAAAAAATCAGGGACAATCCGGGACACTTGCCCCCCCCCCCCCCCACAGTACAGCAACACAACTATATTGCAGCAGAACTACATACAGAAACATATTATTCTTCTGCAAGTATAGGCAAGGGGGCAAGCCCCCATGCACCCCCCATGTGGATACATTAAAGTGCAATCTCGGAGTTGATATATTTGAGTACCTGGGGGTGTGGGGGGTGCAGGGGGCCTTGCCCTCCTGCTTATACTTGGAAAAGAGTAATATGGATTGTGTTTTATTTGTTTCAGTATGTACTTGTGCTGGAATATAATAAGTGTTGGTATCCTGTGTGTTTTCAGTATTTTGAGTTTCAGCATTTTGGGTTTTCAGTATTTTGAGCTTTAGAGATTTTGGTCTCAGTATTTTGAGTTTAGGGATTTTGAAAGTCAGTATTTTGAAGTGGACCTGTATAAACACATGCATATAGACACACACACAAATGCACACATACACGCATCCATTCCAACATACAGGTGCACATGCATACGCATGTACACTCATATACACACACATAGTCTCGATTTCTATGTCAAAGGCTATGTGCAGAGAAGCTCAGTTCTGATATGAAAATAATTTCCAAACATAACTGCACTAATCCTTGTTTAAGGCAGTCAAATTATTTCTTAATATCAAGCAAACTAGTTGCTTAGATATATATAGGATGAAGTGTACTCAAAATGTCTCCATTCATGAGTGAAAATCTTAACCTTTCCAAAATTAACTTAAACAGTATTATTTGGACAGCACACTTTTCAAGCATAAAAAGTAATAACTTCTGCTTCTGGCAGAGCTATGACTTTTTAATATCGAAGAAACTAGTTGGTACTATGATAAATGGGATGGAATCTACGCAAAATGTCTATACTCATCAGTGAAATCATGCACTTTCTAGAAATGGATTGAATGGGATTGATTATTTGGACAGCATACCTTCCAGTCTTGTGTTCTCTGTCATAAGATGTGAGCCTGAAAATAAATGGCTAAGCAGTGCTGTTCTCTATTTTGACAGCTTGTATATACTGCTTTCAACAAAACTGGTGGTAGCTAGTTGATAGATTATGAAACTTGTAATGCAACTGGAATTGTTTCAGCTAAAAGTTATAGATAACACTTAAAAAATGCAATGTAAACCTTAGGGCTGCCCCTGCTGCTTCGGAGCAAATGTTTTTATATAAACCTTATTTTTATATCACATTAGTGATATGTTGAGAAACTGCACATTCTGGGAAGGACAGTGCCTTAAGGTACGTGTGAAATAGTGTCTTTTTCCCCATATGAGCACCAAAACAGATATTATGATTTGTTTTTCTGAAGATTTAGCTATATGTAATGTAGAATAAAATGAATGGCATATATTAAAACTTAGATTATGTTACATTACTTAGTTAGCAGAAGGAGCCAATAAGCTGTCTATTCTGTCCTTTTAAACTTTAACTTTCTACATCTCCTCTTTCCCTAATTTTTCCCTCACTTTTATTCCATCTGTACAATACTCTCCTGACTACCCCTGTGAATTCCCTGTACACTTCTCATTCTGATAGTCCATGCCCTGTCTCCAATACATTCTTTGTGAAGATGTACTTTAAGAGATTCTGAAAGTCTGCAGCCTGTGAACCCCCTCCACAGTCCTTCCTCTTCAAAAGTAAATGTTGCATATCAATAATGTGCTCCCTCTTTTTCATCTGTTATCTCATTGGAGAGCTTAAGCTCCTCTAGTTACTGGTCAATACATTTTTATTCTACCCCATGCACCCTTTTGGTGGCTTTTCTCTGGACTGCTTCTAACAGCCTGATGTCCCTTTCCTTTTACGGCTTCCAGAATTTTGAATTATAATCAAGGTGTGGCCTAACCACAACCCTCTAGCGTGATAGCATTACTACTTTATGTCTGTCATCTATCCCCTAAGGATATTCTCCAGCATTGTGTTTACTGCACTTTCAGTCTGCCCCATTTGTCCCTTCTACGTGTGATCAGCCTCAAACTCTTCTCCCACTTACTACTCTGATGTTTATATAACTTTTAATAAAAATGTATTGTATGTTGTTGTATGCAACTAGAAAAACATTAGTGAATAGTATTCATTTGTATAGCATGCCTTCTTTATGTTCTGTATAATTTTTATATTCTGTAAAATCTGTCTGTATAATTGTTACATATTGTAATTTTTTTCTGATCTCTATTGTTTTGTGCCACTATACTGTGTACTTTTATGTGGAGCTTTTCTCCCTGGGCCTTTGCTGAAAATGGGCTACTAGCCCAGTCTGACTTCCCTGATAAACAAATATTAAACAAATAGATAGATAAAATAAACACCTCCAGATCCTTTTTCTGCTTCTTTGGCATCAGTTCTGCTCCCCCAGACTGATACTTCACAGCATGGCTGTTATGACCAAAGTGTATTTGCTTCCACTGAACCTCATTAACTGGACTGCATCAGTAAACAGGTTGGAGGAGACAGATTTATAAAGCTGTTATATGCAGACAATGTGATGCCCCAGCAAATGATAATGGTCTGGAATGCAAAACTGAAGGCACATGGGATGATCCTCAGTACAGACAAGAAAGTTGTTATGGCAGCAGATGGGGGAATCAGAAGAAGCATAAAACTGAGAAAGAAGGGAAAACAATGGAACAGGTTAACAGCTTCAAGTATCTGGGAGGAGTGGTTGAGAAGAAAGGAAGTCTGAATGATGAGCAGAAGTATAGTAAGGGCTGACAAAGGGGACAGCCACCCCATCACAAGGTGTTAGGAGTCATGATTGAGAAGAGCAGTTCTTGCATGCTTTTTTTTCTGTAATGGCATTTCTGAATGCTGATACAGAAATGCACTTCAGTGCTCCATGTGTTTTAAGCTATAGCAAGCCAATTGTTACAGATGAACTTGGTTGCTACAGTTCATAGGTTCATAGGTTCAGAGGTTCATACTAGGCTATCTGCCCTAGGGCATTTATAAGCCTAGCCAGAGTGTGTTTGGCTTTTGCCACCCATTTTAAAATAATTTTGCTATGCCCTTTTTCGAGGTTAGTATACTGTGCCTCTGTCTAACAGTGACACAGAAGTGATACCCAGTGTAAACCTACGATCTCCCATCCACTCATCAAGATTCCTCTTGAAGAGAGTCAATGAGGGACTCTGCCTAACCTGGACTGGGATTTTATTCCAGAGTGAAGGGAGCCTCTGGGTTATGAATCTGTCCCTCCAGCATGTCCTATTTATTTCAGAGCTGAGGTTCAAGTCCATCGAGCGCGTAGCTCAATGGGATTTGGATTTTCTGAGGTGCATCATGTCCATTAATTCCGGGTTGGACATGGCTTTATACGTCAGGCACAGATCGCCTCTGAGCAGGCGGTATGCCACTGAGTAGAGCTAGAGTTTCTTTAACCAGGCAGCATATGGCATCTGTTTGAGCCCTTTGATCCTCTTGGTGAGGTACTTTTGGGGTCTTTCCAGTTGCTGCAGGTGTCTGGTAAGGAACATCCCAAAAGGGGCATTGTACTCAATTATGGGCCTGATGAGGTATGAGTAAAGAGGCACGATAACCTCCCCTGATCTAGATGTGAATCCCTTCATGATTAGATGGGCTATATAAAATGTTTTTCTAACCACTTTGGCCACGTGGTTGTCAAATGAGAGATTGCTATCAACTTGGGTCCCCAGGTCCCTAATTACTTCTTCTGTACTTAATGGATTACCACCTATGTGGTAATTTGTGGGCACTTTGTTTTTGCCAAAGGAGATGACTATACACTTTTTGGCATTTATCTTGAGGCCATGGCTCTGGCACCAGTTGTCTGTTTCTATGAGACCCTTTTGGAGGATGCTTGTGTCGGCTGGAGTATCGAATATGGTGCCCAGTTTGCAGTCATCTGCAAACTTGGTCAGCCACAGTCCTTCCGTGTTGGCCTGTACCTCCGAGAAATATATACAGAACAAGAGAGGTCCCAGGACAGAGCCTTGTGGGATGCCACTTGTAACTGGTTTGGAGTCTGACATGGCTCCAGCAATTCTAACAATGTGGGTTCTGTCCTTGAGCCAGTTTGCAACCCATCTAGTGACATAGGGGTGTATATTTAAGCTGGTGAGCTTATCTATAATGCCCGAGTGGGGTATTGTATCGAAGGCTTTTGCGAGGTCCAGGTAGGCTGTGTGGACCACCTTCCCCTTGTCAATGGCCTTAGTGACTGTTTCAAAGAAATCAACCAGGTTTAAGAGGCAGGATCTGCCCTTAACAAAGCCAAACTGGGTAGGATCCAGTGTCTGTAGGTCCCCAATATCTTTATTTATGAGGTCCATGATGATCCTTTCCATAGCTTTGCAGACCAAGCTAGTCAGGCTTATGGGGTGATAGTTTCCAGGATCCGTTGAGGCACCACCTTTGTGGAGAGGGATCACTGTTGCTGTACGCCACTCTTTGGGTACATATCCTGCAGTAAGGCTGAGATTGAACAGTAGTTTTATGTTTGGGTTTAGCTCTTCTTGGAGTTCATGTAGGACGCAGCCTGGGACACCGTCTGGTCCCATTGATGCTGTGTTTTTTTGCTTTGGAGAGGGCAGCTCTTACCTGAGCATCTGAGATGTCAGGGGGGCAGCACTCTGCTGGGATAGATATTTGCCCTTTTGGTGAGGAGGGGGAGAAGTTTGTGCTGAACCTGTCAGCTAGGATGTTGGCAATGTCTGTGGGTTTGGTGTATATTTGTCATTTTGGACTAATTCTGAGCATATCTGGGAATTCCCACCCAGGTTCCTAACATAACTAAAGAAAGCCTTGTGATTATCCTTAGTGTCCTGTGCAATTTTTCTCTCGAAGCTGGCCTTAGACGATTTTATGAGTGCCCGTAGTTTTTTGCTAATACTGATCAGAGATGCCTTCCCTTTTTGGGATTTTGCTGTATCATGTAGTAGCTTCCTCCTTCTATTGTATAGTTTGTTTATGGCTGGGGTCCACCAGACAGGACATCTGCCTTTGGAGGATTGGGACTTGGTTTTATTTGGGATTGCATGATCCATGCATTCCTGAAGGTGTTCATAGAATGCCTTTATAAAGGATTCTGCGGTCTGGTTGTCATTGTGGTTTTCAGGGCAGGGGGTGGAGTCGGGATGTGAATATCCAGTGAGATTAGTTTATGGTCTGATCTTACCAATGAGGGATACACTTCTGGTCTGGAGCATAGAGTCCCCATGTTGGTGATGATCAGGTCCAGTATGTTTTCCCCTCTTGTGGGAGTGGTAACAAGTTGTTCCATAGCATTTGAGTTTATAAATTCTAGGAACCTTTGGGCTAGGGTGTTGGAGCTAGAGTAATGCTCCCAGTCTATATTTTGGTAGTTGAAGTCACCCAATATAATGGTGTTTGGAGAGACCTTCATATTTTCCAGTGTTCTCAGGAAGGCCGAGTGGGGTTCCTGGGTTTGGGAGGGTGGTCTGTAGCAGGCTATAAACTGGAAGGCAGTTTTACCCACTGTTAGTTGCACATGGATAGTCTCTAATGCTTCGTGCTGTGCCACCAACCTGGAGGTGTGGGTATCTTTGACGAATATTGATACTCCCCCTCCTTTTGTGGTTCGGTCCAAGTTTTGGGGCCGAAAAGCATGGTATGAGGTATAACCTGGTAGTGCTGGGGTGCTCTCGGGAGCCTTGAACCAGGTTTCTGTTACTGCACAGATATCGATGTTCTCCATGCTAAGGAGAGTTTTGAGTGCATGCATCTTGAGGTTTAGACTTCTGGCATTGAGTAGCATTACTCTTAGTTTCTTATCCCTTGTGATACCTATGGAGGTGGGTTTGTCTTTTGAGCCTTGCCTAAAAAAGGCACTATGGGGGTCGCAAGAGCCTTTGCCAATATCCAAAAGCCCAGGGGTGGCAGGTGCAAGCCATCCCTAGCGAAGCATCGTGGCTTGTCAAGCATGTCATCCCAGGCTGACAGGCATTGGATCCCCTTTGAATGACACCAATACTTAAGCCAATTGTTGAAATTGATCATCTTGTCTTCATATTGTGGCATCATTCTTGGTGAGGGTAAGATGCTACTCAAGGTCAGGGTCATACCGGCCTGGGCTACATGCTCAGAGAGCTCCTCTATGTCTCTTTTCATGTAGTCCAGGGAGGTACGTCTCAGGTCATTCACACCAGCATGGACAATGACTGAGTCATATTTGTACTTGCCTTGGAGTGACCTGAGTGCTTGTGTTATGTGGCGGATCCTAGCGCCCGACAGGCAGCTCACCGTGACCTTCTCCTTGTTCAGCCTGGTGAGCGGGACGTCAGTGTGCCTGACAATAGACTCACCTATTACAAGTGTATCAGGTGTGTTGTTTAGCCTTAAGGGCTGTGACAGTTCGGCACACTGGCTTTGTGATCTATGTGTTGTACGTGTTTTGTTTTAGGGTAGAAGTTGCTTGGGTGTCTGCTTTGGAGGTCTCTGCTGCTTAGACAGATTTTTATTTAGAGCCTCTGAGTATGTTTTTGTGTGTTTATGTGTTTGGTTTGCTGTTGTGGTAGGTCTATGTGAGACTGGAATTGTAGTGAGTGTGGTTTCCTTCTCTTCCTAACTGGTTACGCCAGTACTGAGTTGAGAGAGCTTAGCCTCCAGTATGGCTATATGGCTGCATCTCTCACATGTGTTTGTTGGGAGGAGGAGAGGGTTGTCTGTGTACATGAGGCAGTTGTAACATTGCTTCAAGATTCCCAGATTCACCAGCTGGACCGGAGAGGAGATTGACAACTGACCTTTGGACATGCTAGAATAGTATTGGGAATTCCTTTATAATTGAAAAAAAAAGGGCTAATGGGGAACAAGGTACTCAAGGGGAGTTTGTGAGGGTGTAGTGCTTTTAATTTTTTAGTGCTGACTTATACAATTGCTTTAGTGGGCAAGTGCCAGGTAACTTAAATGCAATGTGTTACAGGTAACTTAAATGCAAAAACGACAAACAGTAACTTTCTTTCAAGTGAAACAAGGAAATAAGTACAGTAAGCAATGCAGATATCACTAGGGATCCACAGAAGTGCTGAAAAGCTGCATTTTAGGTGGAATTAGCGTTTCAGGGAAATAACAAGCAAACAAACAACAAGCATACAAACAAAGCTAGATTCAGCAGGCCTGGATCTAGTCTATGCTACAGCAAACAAGGTGTACCAATTTCAGTAAGAAACAGTTCAAATATGCAGGCACTATAAGCCTTTAACCAGAAATTCCCAGCTCAGAAGGGCAGAGTCCAGCCTCTCCTCCCACAAGAGTGCAGACCATGCACCTTCTTAATGTAAAATAACTGGCCTGAAGCCCAAGTGCTTAAACCAGAACTAATATACTTTTAGAATAACAGACACTGAGCCCTCAATCAGCAGTTCCCAACTTAGAAGGATGTAAGCTACCTGTCCTGCTACCACAGTGCAGGCCACAAGCCTTCCTAATGTAAAACAACTGGTCTGAAGCCCAAGTGCTTAATCCAAAAGACTTAGAATGATAGCTACACTTTAATCAAGTTATTACCAAGCAGTAATAAATACAATTGAATACTTTAAACAATGCCTGGATTAGTGCAGAAGTTATACAAACAAAGCTAGATTCAGCAGGCCTGGATCTAGTCTATGCTACAGCAAACAAGGTGTACCAATTTCAGTAAGAAACAGTTCAAATATGCAGGCACTATAAGCCTTTAACCAGAAATTCCCAGCTCAGAAGGGCAGAATCCAGCTTCTCCTCCCACAAGAGTGCAGACCACGAACCCTTCTAATGTAAAATAACTGGCCTGAAGCCCAAGTGCTTAAACCAGAATTAATACACTTTTAGAATAACAGACACTGAGCCCTCAATCAGCAGTTCCCAACTTAGAAGGATGTAAGCTACCTGTCCTGCCACTACAGTGCAAACCACAAACCTTTTTAATGTAAAACAACTGGTCTGAAGCTCAAGTGCTTAAACTAAAAGGCTTAGAATGAGATACACCAAACAGTAATAAATACAATTGAGTACTTTTAAGATGACGCAAAAGCAAAATAAAGTAGGAAGAAACACAAATACAGTAAAAGCAGATACATTTTTTTTTTCAGAAAAGTAGCAAAAACAGTAGTAAAACCAATTCACATGCAGTGTAAGCTGGCACACTTGAGTATGTAGCAATATTAGTCCACACACAATTTGAAAAAATGTAATTAAATTAAAAAGGACTAAAAGCAAGTGCAGAAATGGTTTATTAGGTAGAATGTGGTAAAGAGATGGGACTGGGGGAGTGTCCTAGATCAAATCTACAGTGGGGCGGGCACTACAAAAGCCACCAAATTTAAACTACAACCAAGAACGGGGGGGGGGGGGGACCAGTTTCAACAGAGATGTGAGGAATCAGAGTGCAAATTATAAAACAAAAAAAATATATACAGATCTCTGTATATTTGCAGAACAGTAAGACAAGAGATATCTAAGCAACAATTTAGCTCTATAATACAAAATAATACAGAAAAATATACTCAGCTCTATATATTTGCAGATAGTCTTGTAAGGCTGTCTCTCAACACACAGGTTCCACTTTAAAATGTTAAATGAGGCAAAAGCAAAATAAGGTAATAAAGTAGGAAGAAACACAAATACAGTAAGGCAGATGAAGTGCAAAATGTTTTTTTTTTTTTTTTTTGAGATGGAGGAAACAGAGCAGATTAAGATACTATAGGGGAATGCCCTTCCCAAGTGCTCTCTCTGTACACTGCAGAGGAGATGAGACTGGTAAGAGTATCCAAAATCAAAATATGATCTCACTGTACTTAGTTGAGTGAGCGAATGAGATGGGTCCAGGAGTAGTGTGCAGAAAGAGATTTACAGCAGGGGTGGGCAATTCCAAAGCCACCCAAGATTAACGCCACAACAAGAAACAGGGAGGGGAGGTGGGGAACTACTGCAGAGATTCAGAGACACACACAATATTTACTGAATGCAAGACACACAATATTTACTCACTCAAATCTTAAATAAGTGCAGAAAATATACTTAAATCAGCTTATGTCCAGTTGATGTATGCAGACAAGTCTCAGTAGCCAGCAACTTGATTTAAAATGATTACTAGAAATGTAACCAACACAGATTTTAATGCTAGCAGAACTCCTCAAGCTATTTAACACTTAACAAAGGAATTTCACAGCAGTCCAACAACTACTGCAGAGATTCAGAGACACACACAATATTTATTGAATGCAAGACACACACTATTTATTCACTCAAATCTTAAATAAGTGCAGAAAATTTATTTAAATCAGCTTTAAAATAAAAGTCCTATTTTATGTTTTTTTTTTTTTTCTTGTTGCTGTTCACTTGAAGAGTTGAGTGGGCAGAGCACTAGATTGGAAATTGGCACTATGGATATGGCATTTCCATAATAAAAGCAAATGACCATGTCCTACATCAAGCGGATGAAGTACAGGCCATAGCTGCACTCCTTTTGGACATGATCAAGTCAGGAGATTTAGTATAGTCTAGCAATAGGCAATTATTAAAAGACTAAAAGCCTTCAGCAGCTGACAACATTTCAGCTGCTAGGCACACTACTACATGAGCCATGAATGAGAATGAAAACAGTGTGCCCAGCCTTCACACTTCTGGATTAGCAAAAAATTAAATACAACTAGAACTGAAACTAATTGAGGGGCAAGCAAGTTTGTGTCTTAGTGCAAAGCAAAATACTGAAAACATAACTTAGCAAGGACTCGATCTTGGAGGTCCTGATCAACCATCAGAATAAGTGATTCACAGTAAAACACCTACCTATATTTGATAAATAGACTGACTTGACACTTGACTATCATAACTATATATATATATATATATATATATATATATACAGACCTATGTCAGATGATCGAGTTTTCAGAAACTCGAAAGTCATACAGACGAGACCATATGATTGAGTTTCCAAAAACTCAAACATCAAAAAAAAACCTACAAAAATCTATTTTTTTACTTTTATGCAGGGTGATAAGCCCCCCTGCATCCCTAAACACCCTGCAAATTATATATACCAACTCCAAGACTGCACTACAGTAAAGAAAAGGGAAAATTTCCCAATCCTCACTGTACTGCAATCTCCATTCAAAAGCTTTGAGTTTTCAAAAACTCGATCATATGGTCTCAACAATATGAATTTTGAGTTTCTGAAAACTTTATCAACTGATAGAGATCTATATATATATGTGTATATATATATATATATATATATATATATATATATATATGTATATATATATCTTTATATATGCATAAGTATTATATCAAGTAATCAAGTCAAACAATCCAGATTTTCATCTGCATTATACCCTAGAGTCATTAAAGGTTCATAGGGTCATAGAACGATAATAGGCTACTGGCCCGGAAGCCCTTATAAGCCTAGCCAAGAATTTTGCCCATGTTCCCACAAAGTCAGCACCTGTTTTCCCTGTCCAGCAGGGACACAGTTGGGATCCCAGGGGTGAATTTGCTGTTTCCCATCCAGTTATCCAGGTTCCTAGAGGGCTAGTGAGGTACTTTGCTTGACATGAACAGGGAGTCTATTCCACAAATGGGACAGTCTTTGGGACACAAATCTATCCCATCAACAAGTTCTATTAATGTCACAGACCAGGTTGAGGCCTTGCATGTGGGTTGTGTGAGTGGACTTTGTCTTACGAATATGCAGCAACTCCATCAAGGCTGGGTCTGAGATGGCCTTGTATGCCAGAGACAGGTCACCTCTGAGCAGTCTGTATGAGACTGAGTGGAAGGACAGGGCATTTAGCCTATCTGTATAGGATAGATGTTTGAGACCCAGGATTTTCTTGGTCAGGATCCTCTGTGGTCTCACCAGCTGATGCATGTGCTTTGCAAGGTACATGCCAAAGGGGGCATTGTACTTGATAATGGGTCTGATAAGTGAAGAGTACAGAGATATTATGACCTCCTTGTTCCTGGATAAAATACCCTTACTTATGAGGTGGGCCATGTAGAATGCCTTCTGTACAATGGAGGCAACATGGTGGTCAAAAGTCAGGTTGCTATCAACCTGGGTGCCCAAGTCCCTCACGATTGATTGCATGCTTAGTATGTTGTTATTAATGTGATAATTAGTGGTCCACCATTTTCCCCATTTCTTGGGATTCAGTTTGAGACCATGCTTTTGGCACCAGTCATTACTTTGGGTAAGGCCTTCTTGGAGGATGTTTACATCACTAGGGGAATTTAAGACAGTGTCCAGCTTGCAGTTATCTGCAGACATGTTCAGCCAAAGACCACTGGTTTTGACTTACACCTCAGAGAAGTATATCCCAAATAGTAGAGGCCCCAAAACCGATCTTTGGTGTACGCCACTCGTTATGGGTCTATTATTAGAGGTGGCTTCCCCTATTTTGACTGAGTGGGTTCTATCAGTGAGCCAGTTAGCTACCCATCTTTTAACATACAGGTTGATGCCTAGCTGGGAGAGTTTATCTGTTATGCCTAAGTGGGGAATAGTGTCAAAGGCTTTCGCTAGGTCAATGTAGGTGGTGTGCACTATCTTCCCCTCATCTATGGCTTTGGTGACTGTTTTGAAGAAGCTGACCAAGTTTAACAGGCATGATCTCCCTTTAGCAAAATCAAACTGTGTTGGGTCAAGCATTTGGAGGTTGCCAATGTACTTCTTTATAAGGTCCATGAGAATGTGTTCCATGGCCTTGCATATCAGGCTAGTTAGACTGATGGGTCTATAACTGCCTGGGTCATTGGACACTCCACCTCTGTGTAGAGGAATGACAGTGACTGTCCTCCATTCTGCTGGGATGAAGTCAGGCTTTGGTTGAATAGGGTGCCTAATGGTGCTGAGAGCTAATGCCTGGGTTCATGTAGGATGCAGCCAGGGATGTTGTCAGGTCCCATGGAGGCTGTATTTTTTGCCTTTGGGAGGGCATTAAAGACCTGCTCCCTGGTGATGAGGGCAGGAATGCAGGTGCTGGGGATGTCCTGGTTTATTGATGGGGGGAGAGGGGGGTGATGTTTTCACTGAACCTGTCTGCCAGTAGGTTGATTATATCTACAGCATTTGTGTATGTGGTGTTCTTGACCACCAGTTCAGAGCAGATTTGGCTGTTACCTTTGAGATTGCGTACATATGTGAAGAAGGCCTTGTGATTGTCCTTAGTGGATGTGGCCCATTTGGACTAAAAGTTAGCCTTAGAGGATTTCACCAGTCACCACCTTACTTGCTTGTTCAGACAAAGGAGAGATTGCTTCCAACTTGGTACCTGCTACTTCTTGGTCCTGGACAGCAATTTTTTTCCTTTTATTATAGAGTTTGTTTATTGCTGCTGTCCACCAGACAGGTTTACTCTTCCTTGATGAAGATGATTTGGTCCTATCAGGTATTGCTGAGTCCATGCAGCTATGTAGGTGCTCGTATAGATTTTTGATGTAGGCTTGGACATTAGTGCTAGTTCCAACTGAATGGATGGTGGCTGTGACATTGCTTATATCTGCTCTCAGGAGATTGTAGTCAGCTTTGGAAACAGTTTTTTGTTTGACCCTGGCAAGGGGCAGGTCAGGGGAGATGGTGACACTGAAAGGGATTGTTTTATGGTTGTATCATACCAAGATGGATGACTGTAGGGGTGCTACTGTGGCTACTCGTGTATGCTAGTACCAGATCCAGGATATTTTCACCTCTTGTGGTGGCATTGACGAAGACGAGGAGTCTGTCGACATTTGTGTTTGGGCTAGAATAGGTCTTCTACTCTATGTTTGGGTAGTTAAAGTCACCCAGGATCAGGCAGATGGTTGAATCTTGAGGGATTCAAGTAAGTCCAGATAGGTGGAGTGGGCAAAGGAAATCTAGTGAAGATTAATTAATATAAGGATTAAAAAGAATTACTACAGCAAAACAGATGAAGAGTCCTATTCAACTCTCAACAGACAAATTAATTTATAAGAAACTGCAAATGATGATGTAATAGAAACAATGGATAACATTTCAAACAGTAAAATAGATACTGTTGATTGATAAACTCTAATGAGAGGCACTAAGTTTAAAAAAGAACCACACAGGCTGTGTAATAAGTTAATCTAAGGCTAACAGAGCCAAAATAGATTCACCACTAGTTTTTGAAAATATCAGTGGTAACTTTTTTCCAACACAAGACATCTAAGCATTAAAGTTGATTAATACCACAAAAATGGTAAACTTCTTAGTGTCAAATCAAAATACAAACAAATGCTTATTCCTGTTGGAATTAATGAGTTGAGCTCTACTACTCAAAATCATATGAAAAATGCTATGCTGTCAATTACTGAACTAGTGGAATCCACCTCATTTGAGCTAATTCTAAGTGAAATAATTCTTTGTCGTAAATGGAACAATTATTTATATAGTAAAGCCCATATGTATATAATACCTGGTTGCAGGAAATTTACACAATTTACAGTGTCAACTTCATAATTTACTCAGAAGAATGTCACATGGATAAAAGAATGTACGGTAAAGACAGACCACTTAAGTACATATGGAGATATCTTTGTATCAGGCAAAATTTAAGAACAAATTAAGTATTTTAGACCTACAATTGTCAATACTTGTCAACTTAAATCAAGAAAGAACTTTCAACAGAACTAAAAAATATTACTCTTGCAATGCTCATAGTATTGGCAACAAGTAATCTAAATTAAAGTACTGTTATAAAATCATTATTATTATGGAAGCTTGTAACTCACAAGCCAACAGTTTTACTGGTTTTGTGAAATTTGAATGTCTAAGAAATAAAACTAAGGGAGATGGTATAATACTGTTAGCTTTTGAAAGTATCACATCCATTGTAGTGAAAAGATGGTCAAAATTTAGAATGTGCGGAAGCTGATTTATTTTTTATATAACCATCTTAGAATTGCATTTTGCTACTGCAGTCCAAATATTGACTCTGTCAATCACTGGGGCCAACTTTCAAATCTTGATAATAATCTGGAACATGGCAACATATTGGGGGGGATTCAATAAAGCATATAGGGTCATATTTGACCTCATGTGGCACACGGCCACTAATAGTTTTAGATTCAGTAAACTTTGCATAGTGGTGCGCACTCACGTGCAAACAGGAAAACTTCCATGGCATGCAAATTACAGCATAAGTAGCTGAACTGTATGGTAATGAAGCAAATCAAGATGGTGAAGCAATTCAAAAAGCTGTAAAGCAACCATGTAGACTCCATCCTCATGTTGGCCATGTACTCAAAAGTTTTCCAAATACAGTCACGGAAAGGAGTCTACATGGGAAAAAAAAACAAGCAAAGGTCTGCAAGCTTTCCTGCACTTTTTGAGCCGCATGTTTGTGTGATATTACAGGAATGGAAAAGAATAATAAGAAGATCGCCTGTGTTTACCTTATTTCAGCGCTGGGACATGCAGTGCCACTTCAGTGCACATCGCGCACTAATAAGCACTAATGGAGTTGGTAGATTCAGTAAAGCAGTAGATGTTTTTCATAGGTGCTAATTACAACATAAGCAGGAGATTTTCAGTACGGTGGGGTTATACATCAAGCTATAAAGCACCCATGTAGCCTACATTCATTTTTTCCTGAATACTTCAATACTGTGGGAATAGAGACAAGGACATTTTAGGCCTGAAATAAAATTGTGTCAACTGCTGCATTTGCAAGGTAAGTCCTGAGCCTAGAATATATTCTTTAATAATATTATGACATGGCTTTGTATTTCTTAACTTGGGGCAGTAATGAAGTAAATAATGGTGTATTTGTGCAGAAAGTACCTTAACATGTGAAATTAGACACTTATTTTACTTATATGTGTCCAATACTAATTTTTTTTCTTACTCTTCTAATTTTTAATTGTACTTTTTACATGATGTGCCACATAGCCCAAACAGTGGAAGTGGGAAATAGCTATGTTTATATGCTTTTCCCAAAGTGCAGCAGACTACTTAGGAAGCAGACAGACAAAAATAGAAATCAAATACATTCAATTAATGCCCTTGGCAAAAGTGAAAATCCAGCCTGAAGGACAGATGGTATTGGGTTCTAGTACAAAGTGTGCAAACTTTGTTTTATTGTTGTGACATTGCAATTTACAACAATGAAGTACAACATAGACAAGTGTTTCCTCACCATTTTTGTGGCAGCAGATGTAAGTGTAGGACTGCTATAAACATGGTCCTGGGTTTGAATGCAGCATATTCCATATAATATTACTTTTACTAATAGAGTAATCTATGTAGTATTGCATTTATGATCAAATGTATGACTGCGAGTATATTGTGTACTATTGTCCTGTAAATGTATTCTTGCAATCTTGACTGGCATGGCTTTAACTTTTTTAAAACCACATACATAGTTGCCTATACATGCAGTTGTTTGCCAAAGTTGCATTCTGCTTGGCAGACATTAGCAATGAGCATCATGCTTGTGCACTGCTTACCTACACACAAACAGGCATAACTCACGTGTGTACACTTTGTTAACCATCTAGCAAATCCACTGCTCATTGTGCTGTGGAACTGTGTATATGATGCTTTATTATTGGTGTTTATTGTCCATTTCCTTTGTATGACATAAAAGTACATGTGGAAACATGGTAAACTGTGGGCACATTCTAAGTATATGCCATATAGTCACAATACATACATGTGTCCCCCCCCCCCCCCCAAGCAGTACAGCCCTGGGATCTGAGTATTTTTTAGACAAATATCAACCATGGTACAAAGTGTAATATATAATGTTGTGTGCTCCCTCATGGACAGGGACAGTCAGTGGTGCTGACAGCCTTGCTCTGCTAAACTCAAACATCAACTATGCTCAGTAAGGGTACTTGTGTTTTTTCATAGCTAGGCTTCTACACACCTTAGTACTGTTAGGCTACTGGCCTCATGAACCTATCAATTTATGAGCCTATGCAGGCCTCCCAACCTCTTGTCCCCAACATGGCCTGCTGATGTCATTCACTGTAAGTTGACCTGCAGGCAGGTAAAAGTCAGACTTGTGCCATGGCACTAGCATAGAGTACTTTTGCATGTAGTCTGTGTACTTAGATAGGTAGGGGTTCTGTTCTTACTGAAGTCAACTGTGTATGTGAATCTAGCCAGAAAAGCTAGTGTGTACTCTGCAGTTACCACCCCAATCCCATAAACTAACAGTATTTTGATACTTGCACCTTCCTACATGTCCATTTCAGGCAGGCCTCCCAACCTTTTGTCTCACACATGACCTGCTGATGTCATCCACTGTAAGTTGACCTGAAGCCATACAAAAGTCAGACGTCTGCCATAGTGCTTGCATAAAGTACTGTGTTCTATAGTCTGTGAGCTTTAGATATGCAGGGGTTCTGTTCTCACTGCAGTCAACTCAGTGTGTGTGTGTGTGAGTGTGTGTGTGTGTGTGTGTGTGTGTGTGTGTGTGTGTGTGTGTGTGAGTGTGTATCTCTACTCAGAGTCAATGTGCTATTTTACAGTTACTTCTTCAATGCCATGGCTTGCCAGTATTTTGATACTTGTACAACCCTACACATCCATTTCATGCAGCCCTCCCAACCTCTTGTCTTCCATATGGCCTGCTGATGTCATCCACTATATATTTATACTTGATGCCCACCACAGTGGCGTGTTTTTTGTGAGGACCTTGTTTTGATCTGTTCAGGTACAGCCGAGTGTATACATTTGTATAGGTGTTTATACAGGGCATTCATGTACACCTCTGTATAGTCGAAACCATTTATGCCATCCCTTAGGAGGCTATAGTTTCCTTTGGAGAAAATGTTCATCCTTTTTGCTTTTGAAGGGAGGGTCAGATATGATCATTAATTTAAACAAGATTGAATTATGATCAGACCTTACTAGGGAGGGCAAGACACAGGGGTAGTGCAGAGACCGTCTGTGTTGGTGAGTACTAAATATAGGATATTTCAGCCCCATTGTATGGGTGCAGACTATCTGTTCCAGAACTTTTGTATTAACACGTGCTTGTGCTCATATATAACTCCCAATCAATAGTAGGATAGTTGAAATCACCCATGACCAAGGTATATGGCTGTATACTGAGTGACTTAACTAGGTCCAGGTAGGCAGAATGGTTCTCATGGTTCATGGTAGGGGACATCTATCCAACAATGATATGAAAGGGAGTTTACTTACAGTTAGTTGGACTTGGAGTAGCTCCAGGGAGTCTTACAGTTTGACCAGTCTAGAGGTGTATTTGTATTTAACGAAGATGGATACACCTCCACCATTGGTTCTTTCAAGATCATTTTAAGGTCTGAACAGGTGGAAAGCATTGTAGCCTTGCATGGCCAAGGGGCTCTCTGCAGCCTTGATCCACATCTCTGTAACTGCACAGACATTGGCAACTTCCAAGGTAAAGAGTGCTTCCAGTGAGTGTGGTTTCTGATCTGCACTCCTTGCATTAAGCAGCATAATCCTGAATTTGTCTCTAGTGGATTTTTTTATGTTGGGAATTTTGTTGTTATGACATTGTCTAAAAAAGGCATTATGGAGGAAGCAAGTACCTTTGCCAGTAACCAAAAGCCAAGAGGTGACAGGTGAGGGCCATCTCTGGCAAAGGAGCATGGTCGACCATATCTTCCCAGGCTGACAGATACTGGATACCCATGGACTGACACCAGAAGCTAAGCCAATTGTTGAAGTCAATCATTTTTCATTTATATTGAGGCATTATCCTGTGTGAACGTAGAATGCTGCTTAGGACTAGGGACATAGCTGCCTGAGGCACATAATCAGAGAGCTCAGTCATGGCACTCTTCATATAGTCCAGTGAGGTATGTCTTAAGTCATTCATTCCAACATGGGCTATAATAGAGTTATAAAGTTACTTGTTGTTGAGAGACTTGAGTGTATGTGTGATCTGATAGATACTGGCACCTGATAGGTAGCTGACTGTCACCTTCTCCTTCTCCAGCCTGGTGAGGGGGACATTTGCGTGTCTCAATATGGAGTTGCCTATGACCAAAACATTTGGTTTTGCATGCTATGCCCTAGGGGCTTATTAGCTGAGACACTGTTGTGTGTACTATTATGAGCAGTGGATTCTGTTGGGTCTTCAGTGTGTGCAGTAGATTTGCACTTGGGAGGTCTCTGATCTTTAGGTAGGCTTCTAGCGAGTACCTCCATGTATGTGGGTTTATGTGTTGTGAGCATGTCATGTGGAAGAGGTGAAGTGTGTGCATTGACAACCTGTTTGATATCTTTTATTTTGTTATGTAAGAGAATTTATTCCAAATTCATAGTATAGCCATAGCTCTCACATGTTGTATTTGTTTGTTTTGGAACTAACTGGTTGTCAATATACATGAGGCAACTGCTACATTGCCTCAGGATGCCCATGTCAATCAAGCTGGCATGAAAAATAATGGGAAACTGTCCACCCATTATGGTAGGTATATACTGTAGTAACTTGTGAGGAGTGGACTAGATGGACCAGGTTTTGCTGTAAGACTAACAAAAAGTGACTATTCTACAGAGAACTAGGGGTAGAAAGCTGTGTCAGTGCTTCATAATGCACAACTAACTTGCTTGAAGAGCAGCAGTGCAATCTCTGAGCAGCTCCCATAAACTGAGTGCAAATCCACCCAAACATGATGCTGAAATACAAATGAAGTTAAATGATTTTAAAAACGTTAACAAAGGGAAAGCCCAAGACTGAGCTTTATTCCAGCAATCCCCAACTCAGATGAGTCCTTGACTGCACACTTCTGCCACAAGGGTGAAAGGGGGTCTTCTTAATGTAAGATGGCTGGTTTTGGTGCTCAAATGATATCAAGTAGTCTAGATTCAGCAATCCTGATTCTAGTGGGTCCATATTCAGCTACCAAAAACAAAAAATGTGAACTGCTAAATACCGAATGTTAAACATTGAAAGGAGAAATTAGCGAAGAACTACTTCTACAAAAATAAATTCATCAAATGGCCAGAGTTTGTCAACAACCAGGAAGTAATGTGATGCATAAGGTAAGTGAAGGGAAACCTTTTAAATTTGCCCTATTCCACACTGTAGTGCGATGTTGGAGTTGGTATATATAGTTAGGGAGTGTGGGGGCACAGCCACCCACATTCGGGGGGGGGTTCATAGGTTCATAGGTGTTTACAAGGCTAATGGCCCTGGAGCCTTTACAAGCCTAGCCCATAGGATTACCCTGGCATTGTGCCATGCAACCTTAGTTCCTAGTGCCTCTGTCGAGTAGAGCCACTGGAGTGATCCCCAGGGTGAATTTTCTATTTCCCATCCACTCATCAAGATTTCTCTTAAAGAGGGCCAGTGACATGCATGGGAAGTCTATTCCATAGCATGGGCAGTCTCTGGGTTATGAACCTGTCCCTGCAACATGTTCTGTTGATTGTGGTAGTGAGGTCGAGGTCTCTGGAGTGTGTGGTGCAGAGGGATTGTAATTTCTTTAGATGTAGCATTTCTAACAGAACTGGGTCAGACATGGCTTTGTAAGTCAAGCAGAGATCACCTCTAAGTAGGCAATATGAGACAGAGAATAGCTGGAGTTGTTTGAGTCTGTCCATATAGGACAAGTGTTAAAGGCCTATGATCCTCTTTGTGAGGTACCTTTGTGGCTTCTCCAGTTGTTGCAGGTGTCTATTGAGGTACATCTCAAATGGGGTGTTGTACTCAATGATTAGCCTAATGAGGGAAGAGTAGAGGGAGACAATGACCCCTTTCTTCCTGGATGCAAAACCCTTAGTAATGAGATATGCCACATAGGACTCTCTAACCACAGTGGCAATGTGGTGGTCAAAAGAGAGGTTTCTGTCAACCTGTGTTCCCAGATCTCTTATAACACCTTCTGTGTGTGGGGCGAAGCCCCCACCTTGATTGGTTGTGTTCTTGATGTTGACCGACTATGGCATATGATGAATTTATTTTCATTGAAGTAGTTGTTTGCTAATTTTACCATTCAGTGTTTCACATTCGGGATTTAGCCATTTGCATTTTTTTTTGTTTTTGATAGGCAAACATAGACCTCAATCTATCCTATTCTATAAAATGCAGAAGTACTAGAAATTCAAAGTGCAGAAAATTGCTGCCACAACAGCAAAAAAAAAAAAATTTATGTAAAGCAGCAATTCAGTAGAATACTCCCACAAGAGTGTAGACCCCAGACCTTCTTAGTATGAAATAACTGGTCTGGAACCCAAGTGCTTAAACCAGAACAATGGCACTTAGAACAACAGGCAGAATAAGCCTTCACCAGCAGTTCCCAGCTTAGAAGGGTGTAGGCTATCCTCTCCTGCCATAACAATTTAGACCACAAATCTTCCTAATGTAAAATAACTGGTTTGGAACCCAAGTGCTTAAACCAGAACAAAGACACTTAGAACAATAGGCACAATAAGCTTTCAACCAGCAATTCCCAGCTCAGAAGGACAGAGGCTACATTCTCCTCCCACCAGAGTGTAAACTACAAACCTTCTTAATGTAAAACAATGGGCCTGAAGCCCAAGTGCTTAAACCAAAACTAAGAGGTTTAGAATAACAGTTACAATGTAATTCAATACCAGACAGATTACAATGACATGCATGTTAATCTATCCACATACATCATGGCATGGTTAGTAGGCCCTGTGTTATCTGGATGAAAAAGCCCTGTGGTCTGTCCAGCAGCTGCATGTGTCTGATGAAGTTCATGCAAAAGAGAACATTATACTGCATTACTGTTCTTAGTTTGACTACAGTGCTGCCATACAATCCTGAGATCTGAATGTGATGGCATGTCTTATGATGTGCACCATACATATGTACTGGAAAATCATTAAAGAGAAAAGTTAGAAAGTAATGAAACACATTGCAGTTCTTGACTTCACAACCCTTCCAAGAGAATACACTAGGAAATACTGACATGATGATGCTATCCAGTGTAACTTTGGCAAGGAAACTATAAGTGATAGGTTCAATTATCAGTTCAATAACACAAATGAAGATATACTGGGTACTAATGTAGCTATGCACCCTGCGCATCAGACACAAAGCTTTTGCATCCCTGAATCCAAAAAAGAGAAAAAAGTGTTAAAGCACAGTTATCGTCCCTTGCACAGGGTGTTGTGGGGGGCAGAAGGCCTAGGCTAACACAAAAGGTCGGTGAGTGAGTGTGAGTAATAAAGAAAAGCAGGCAGGCTGAGCCATGTAACTGTTGTGCGTATGTCTGTAGGGGTCCTCCACATGAAAGTGGTGTGTGAAAGTCTGCATGAACACAGCCAAGCTCAGTACCAGCTCTACATCTTGGTATGTCAAACAGGTGTGAGCCACGCATGGTACAGTTGGAAGTTTATCCTTGTCACCCCAGACCATGAGAACTGGCTCTGCCAGGAGTTGCACTGGCACCACCACACCCAAGATCAGATGCAGTGCTGCTACCTCAACTTGACTGATATCTGCTGGATGTGCTCCCTTCACAGGAATGCCTAGGACCATAACCCCCATAGCCTGCCACATCTGGGTGTGGACAGCACACACACCAATGAGCCAGTGGAAGTACTGCCACTATGGGAGCATGATTGGGCATGGCCATATTGGCTACTATCAGATGTTGTGGCTGACCTACACCCATGAGGATGTCGTTCCCTCCCAGCAGATGTTCCATCACAGACACTGCTCGTTCCATGACAGACACCACACCCCTCGGTCCATCACAGACACCACTCATTCCAATGTGTCATTCATCCGATCCAGTGAATTGACAACACAGTGGAGGTAGTCACACATGTCGGCCTGTGCCACATCTACAAACCTGAGTATTTGTCTGGGGCACCTTTCTGAATGTGCATGTGCCTCCATGACAGCCCTAAACATATGTTGAGTGACACAGGAAGAGACACCTTCACCAGGTGGAGGAAGGACAGCAGGCCCGCTTCAAGCACCCCTATAAATCCTCCTGCATGGCACCTCACCCACACTTTGGCTATGGCCAGACTCAACAGGCACTGAAGCAGCAGTAACCACATTTCCCTGATCAATGTCCTTGCCCTCCATCTATCCAATATCTGTGGGCTTAGTGGACTGGTTAGACATCGGCCTACTGCCTGTGCCAGGGAAAATGAAGGGGGTGGCTGGATGTCAACCTCTGTGTCCGACTGAACTTCTGCATTCCCGACTGTACCTCAGTTTTGCCACCATCATCATCAGTGTCTGATGAGACACTGACATTAGGTGGCACAGGGCCCACACCTCCACTGTCATGATCACCTGTGATAAAAAGGAAGAAACAAGGCATACAACTAACAGTGTTGCCACTATATATAGACAGTACAGCAATGCACATGACAGGCCTAAAATGACACATTATGATATTTGTTTAAGTTGATCTGCAGTACTGACATCAATTTATTTGGCTTACCATCTGCAGGAAGCATACAACGCTGGATTCCTGGCAGTTCCAAAATAAGTTAGGCAAGAGATAAGGGCAACATCATCACAGTTAACAGTGAGACAGTGCATACTAGATGTACGCTTCTATGTCTGCATTAACTGTACATTCAACAAGAACATGGCTGACAACTCCAAACTGAGTTTATCACTGTAGCAATCTTCAACCCCCCCCCCCAAAAAAGAAAAAAAAGGCACGTGACACAGAAGTAACTTTTATTTCAATTGTTTTACTGTACAACAATATTCAGCTGTTCATATAACAAAGCCTAACTGGAAGTTCCTCCTAGGACTCAGAAGCAGTGGTCCCCATGTCAAGGACATGTTATGGTAAACTCTGCTGTGAGCTCTCATGTTGGACAATATTCACCAGGGACTTGTCATTTGGGGTAAGAGTTGGTTCTGTAGCAGGCCCTTCCCCAGTTACCCTTTGGTCTCAGGCAACAGCAGCTGCTCACCACCATGTAGAGGTGATCACGTCAATGGCCCTGTGGTGCACCTGTTCATATGTCCACAGAACTGATGTTGGCAAATTTGCTGCTATACTCGCTGTCTTTCTTGCATATTGGGCCAACCCCTTCTCAGCAGAAATGACCCATGTTGACAGAAAGCATCTACAAATGTGAAATACTAACAACAGGCAGGATGCAAAACAAGGAGAGTAGCAAGGGCAACACATCCTTGTCTGTGCTATAGCAGTAACTCAACTGTGCTCCCCCCTAAAAGAACAGTCCATTCTAGTTTGTGACATAATGGCAACTTTTATTTGCTCCTACCACCCACAAAAGAACTGGGAAAATGAACCATTTTGCTAATAAAACATCTTTGAAATATTAAAAGTGCTTTCAAAGGACCTATCCCTGAGACATCTGTACATATGTATCACACAGCTTTCTATTTTCATGTATTGTCAATCATGTGTACCTCTGAAATGGCTTGACAAACATGGCCATGCCATCAGTATGCTTTTAAGTAATGTATACAGATAAAATTGTAAAAGCCTTTGCTTCACATTATTCATTAATATATTACAGCATATGCATTATGTAGGTAACAAAATGGGAGCATATCTTCTGAAGTTCAATACTTCTCTGTAAAGATAGCTTTGCAACAAATTTGCCTTTGTGAAGTTGTGCAAACATGTTTCAAGTGTCTTCACCATCAGTTTGGCTAGCTACCCATTTGCATTTTTATAATGAAGTCCATTATATACCCATTTTCTTTTTTATAATGGAGTACATTATTAATGAACCTAAAGTAAGGCACACAGGGAGCTCAGCAAAATGAACAACTGCTTTAATGAACAAGCACAAACACAATCCACAGCAAGCTAAATCACAGCAGCACAGCACAGCCAACGAAATTGCAAAGCACAAGCAACAGCACAATAACGCTGTAACGTTAATCCACATACGTTTTCGTCACAATAACTTCATCAGACACCTAACCTCTCTTCCTGTGATGAATAAATAAACTAATCTAATTCAAATGAACCAATGAGTGAACAAATTCAATTACACATGCAAAATGCATTAAAACACATGTACCTTAAAGGTGAATGAATCTAAAAGTTAAAACCAAAAGTATATATAATAAATAGATATAATAAATAGATATGTATATATGTTTTGTTATATAAAATGCTTCAAACATAAACCTTAGTTAAAATTGTTTTGTTAAATATAAGTATTACCAGCACAAACCTGAAATGCTTCTAAAATGTTTTTTTTCAAAAGCAGAAGCTAAATTGAATCCAAAATACAATGAAATAGCATCATCTTGTGGAAATTAAATTAAATGCATGTTCATCTTGTTAAAAGATAAATACATGTATTATTATTAAAATAAACCATAAAATGCTTGCATATATAATATATAAATTTATTTAAAATATAAATATAAATATTATAATAATAACATACTATAATTTAGCTGATCTCAATTTCAGCACAGGTTTCAAGGATAACATTTCATTTACACCAGGGGCAGAACTTGCATCAAGAATAATTTGCCAATATAGCTCCCTATATTCCAACCAAGTCTCCCAAGGCCCTCCCCTGGGGTCTCGTGGGACTACTTCTATGACAAAAAACTGAAATTTAGCTTTGCCACAAATGTGTTGATGTTTAAACAGAGCATTATTATCTTTTTTTCCTTATCTCATATAAATGCTAATAAATTCTCTAACTCAATTTCCTCTCAGTCTTGCCAACGTAAAAAGAGTCACAGATTTCACATGTAGCAATATAAATCACTCCTGTGGTATTAGAGTTGGCAAAACCTTCAGTAGTAATATATTTGTTCCTCTTTTTGAAAATAATAGAATCACCTTCCTTGATGTTAATGCAATATGGGCAACGCCCGCATTTTCGTGTCCCTTTTTTATTATTATTAGTGGGGTTAAGGAAGTTTGTCTCTTCCAATATATTCTTGATGTTGCATCCCTTCCTATATATACATTTAAATGGATTTTCAAAGATATGATTTAAATCAGACAAACTAGAATTTTTTTTTCCATTCTTTACTAAGAATACTTCTCACCAGATTACTCTCCCCATCAAAAGTGATAAACATGGCAGAATGAAAACCTTTTTCTAAAGTTGTGGCAATAGCAGTGTTTGCCTCAATATTTTGTACTTCCAATGTAGGTAGGGTTACATCCAAAATTGGAGCAAATCTTCCTGTTCTTCCTTCCTTAACCTCTACAATAACTGACGTTAGGAGATCTATTGGGTACCCCTTGCTCCAAACATACTCTTAATAAATTCACATTCAGTATTAAAATCCTGATCGTCTGACATCATCCTACTGGCTCTCACCAACTGACCTTTAACTATTGCTCTTTTATGAAAATGTGGGTGAGAGATTGTATAATGCAAGTAAGCATTAGAAAACGTATCTTTTCTAAACATTTTTGGTTTAAAACCTTCCCCCATTCTCTGTATATTTACATCTAAAAAACACAATTCAACTTCATCTACTTTATAGGTGAATTTTTAAAAATTAGTTGTATTTGAAATATAATCAAAAAATTACATGAATTTTTCCAGGGTATTGTTCCAAAAAAGACAAACATCATCCAGGAAGTGCCCATAGTAGTTCCAGTATTGTTTAAAATTAGAATTGTGAACAAATTGTTCTTCCCAATACAATAAAATGATGTTGGCATATGTAGGTGCACAATGGGCACCCATAGCTATGCTTTTAGATTGTCTAAAATATTCCCCTTGGAAGAATATAAAATTATTGTTTAAAATCAATTCCATTAAAACAAGGCATGTACGAAATACCTTAAAATTAATATTATTCTTGCTTCCCAAAAACTCTTCAAACCAAACTAAACCTATCGCATGAGGAATACACGTAAAAAGGTCCAAAACATCCAAAGTGATAAAACTAGAGGTGTCAACCTGATTAGAATTATTAATATGCCTTAAAAAATCCCAAGAATCTTTTAACACATTAGGATGTTCCATCACAACGTTCTTGAGATGTACATCTACATATTCTGCCAGTGGAGCAGTAATAGAACCCTCCGCAGATACAATAGGTCTGAGAGGAGGGTCATCAGGATTTTTGTGGACCTTTGGTATACCAAAAATACAAGGCACTTTGGGTTGTTCAACATGTAAATAATTATATGTTTCCAGATGAATATGCCCCTCTAAAACTAAATCATTCAAACAGAGGGAAAGTTTTTTTATAAGCAATATGAATTTCATTCATAGACACTGTCACATAGGTATATTGTTCATTTAACAAATCAAACATTTTTGCCTCATAATTAATATAATCCATAAAAACCACCCCACCCCCTTATCAGGCTTCATGATTCTATGATTTTTATTCTCTCTACATAAACTGAGTGTATGCATTTGGTTAGTTTGGACAAACCTTGTTGTACTTAAGTTTATCTCTTAGCTCTTTTTCAACCAAAACCTCAAAATTCCTAAGCTGGGGGTGAAGGGCCGGATTGAACGTACTCTTCTTTGTTAAAACAGTGGTATTTTTTCTTGTATTACCATTAAAAAATACCTCTAAATTTTTCTGCATAATAAAAAGTTTAAAATCCACTAAAAACTTCACTATGTTGGCCTTAACGTTAGAAATAAAAGTAAAACCTTTAGTAAATAAGTTGAAATGACCCTTAGTAATGGGAGTAAGGGCATAATTAAAAATGTCAAAACCATTGTAACTAAACATACATTTATTAATCACTATTTCATCTGAAGGAATTACCTCCATGGTGCCTTTCGACCCCTCTCATTCTGATAACTGTACCTGTAGTCTACTGGGTCAATGTTCTTGAGTCTCTCTGATCTCCTTGGGGAGAGAAACTCTAAAGGGCCATGTATGTCATAACTATTAAACTGTGTTTCAGCTGGTAAATTATCATACCCCATGTCTCTTTCACCTCTATACTCGTGGTTTGTTGTGAAAATTACCCCATGTATTCTTTAGTTTAGGGTATTGGGTATTATGTTTGTACTCCTTTATGTCCCTTTCCACCTTTCTAAATTTTCTTTCATAAATCCTAGTACATTTTACTTCTACATCTTTCAACATTTCATGATTTTAACTCTTTCACACTCAATGCCAAACATTAAATCAGTGACAATCTTATTATTAATAATTTCAATCTGAGAAAACATTTTATCCATTTCCAACTCATTGTTTCTAATTATAGCCTTCATAATTTCAAACCCACATTTATCAAATGCATAAATAAGGTCTTTATGAAAGTCCGAGTTTTCCACAACATTGTTGGGGTATTTACACACCTGAAGACCTTTAGGAATAATGTTCAATTGCAAACAATGTTTAAGATACATGTTGTCCATTTCCAATGCTTTAAACTTAAAAAGCATATTATCCAAATCCAAAATTAAAGTGGTGTAGCTACCACTATAATTATTGTATTGAGGTATAGGCATCTGTTTAAAATCAAGTTTAAAATAAAGAATGTCTTTAAAATGAACAGTACCTGTATTATTTTGATGTACAACACCAGTTGAAGTTGCAATACTTCCATTGCTTCCATTTACAGGTTTCAAAGCTGAAGTTCCAGATGAACTTGCTGGTAAAGAAATATTACGAAAACCATCCAAGCTTTTATGATGAGGCTGGACACCCTGGCCATGCTGTGAATCCAATTGGGAAACGATTCCTTCATTCAAAGCTGAACCGGTGAGTCTCTCCTGGTTACAGGAAATCGAAGATATCAAAGTTTGTGTTAAGGGTGTAAGCAAGCCCACAAGTTGGGATATCTGACCTATGAGCTTCCGAAGCTCGCCCAGTTCATTTCCTTTAACTGCAGTTGCAGCTGTTTCAATAACAGAAGCGTCCGATGCCGAGGATTCCATGACCACACAAAAAAACAATAAAACAAACCAGTGGTCTGAGTGCCCAAGATAAAACTAGTAAACCTAAAGTAAGGCACACAGGGAGCTCAGCAAAATGGACAACTGCTTTAATGAACAAGCACAAAAACAATCCACAGCAAGCTAAATCACAGCAGCACAGCACAGCAAACGAAATTTCAAAGCACAAGCAACAGCACAATAATGCTGTAAAGTTAATCCACATACGTTTTTGTCACAATAACTTAATCAGATACCTAAACTCTCTTCCTTTGATGAATAAATAAACTAATCTAATTCAAATGAACCAATGAGTGAACAAATTCAATTACACATGCAAAATGCATTAAAACACATGAACCTTAAAGGTGAATGAATCTAAAAGTTAAAACCAAAAGTAAATATAATAAATAGATATAATAAACAGATATGTATATATATTTTGTCATATAAAATGCTTCAAACATAAACCTTAGTTAAAATTGCTTTGTTAAATATAAGTATTACCAGCACAAACCTGAAATGCTTCTAAAAATGTTTTTGATTATTAATGAACTGCATCTGTCTTATCTTGTGTTTTAGATATGTTAATAACAGCATAAGCAGCTGAACTGCATGCTAATAAACCAATCTGGTGGAGCTATTCAACAAGTTATAAAGCAACCATGTAGACTCCATGCTGTTTTTTCTGTGAATTTCAAAAGTAGTGAAGTACAGACACAGTTAGTCTGCACAGACAGAATTTTAGAAGCTGCTGCTGCTGCTTAACTCCATTTGCATGTGCTACAGGCTGCTGCTGCCGCTGCCAATAGGCCAAGGCCGACACAGAGGAGAGTTTTCAGGACATATTTAACACAACATACACAACATGGACATTGTAGAGTGCTGCAGGGTGGACAGGGACACAATACAGGAACTCAGTGACCTCTGCTGGCCTCAACAAAGAGCCGTTACCTCCCCATGTATTGGCTGTGCACTGCTTGCATCACAATCAGCCCTGAACTAACACTGTGGCAACTGCTGCATTTAGAAGGTAAGTCCTGAATATGTACTGCATTTTACAATAATATTATGGCATGTCCTTGTATTTCATCACTGCCAAAAAGGCCATAGCTCAGCACTGGCTAAGTCCAGTTCCTCTTGTTATAGAAGAACGTTGGGAGATACTTAGAGAAGTATATCTGGCGGAGTTTCATTTAGTCATGCAAAAAGAGAGAAGCAATGATATTGCATACTTTGTCCCTTCTATTAAGTTTCCAGGTTTGGGCTTTCCTTCCTTTCATGTATTAGATTACGGGCAAATGTACTTATTTACTTAAAGACTATTTTCTTAATGTATCAGATGCTACTGCATGTGAAAACAATTAAATATTTAAAATCACCTGATAATCTCATGTCAAAGATATCCCCATGTGTAAATTGATTGGACACAATTATGATTATCAAATGTCATAAGTTATACCTATATCTGCATTAATTTTTTGAATAGTTTTCTTTTTTTAATCTACCTATTAACAGTTTTTTGACAGAATACAAATGTTAGATTGCAACATTTGCATTTATGAATCATAATTGTTTAAAATACAAGCTTTTATAAAAGGGTTATGCGATTGCTATATTTACTAAAAGCATTATTTTCTTGCAAGAATTGTTGTAAAAGTTACCGAAAAGAAATTAAGCTTTTTAATACGTTTCTCTGCTATTCTAAAAAAATGGAAAAATAAAGTAAACAAAAAAAGAGACTTCATTGCCATCTTCAGCTATGAGATACATTCAGCATCAATGAGCTTTTATCTCCTTAATTAATTTTTATTTGTCTTGTCTTGTCATCTTTTCCCTTTAATAACATGCATTTATTATATCTGCAGCACCTTAATTCAGACTCCATTGAACACTGTACTACTATCTCTGAGTAAATACCTGCCTCTTGTTGCTTTCCTCCAATGGGACTACAGGTTACAGCCATGTTCTATGATCTAGAAATTAGAAACAATTTAGCAATTTATCCTATAGGACTCTGACAGAGCTCTCATATATTTTATCCAGGCATTCATATTGCAGAATTCCTATATCCTGTTTTTTGCCCTTTGTTTGCTCATTACACAGATTGTCACTTACTGAGATGTGGGTATAACTGCTGGTGACAGGCTTTGCATGCTTGTATGCATGCCATCTATTCAATAGTTAAAGGCACTGATATAAATGTATGCACCTAATTTTCTACATACATTTTTGCATGTTAACATGATATCCACTGGTGGTGTTGGGCATTGGATGTTATTATAGTTGACATATTTTTGGTGATCAAAAAGATACATCACATTAAATATTTTGGATATATATATATATATATATATATATATATATATATAGGTCTACTTCACATAATTTACAAAACTCGTTTTGTAGCGACAAAAAGAATGAATGTTCAATAAAAGGAATTCCACAGGAAAAGGAAGCAATTGGCCAGTGTTATGAAACTGCCCTTTTCCCCCCTGTAGTGCAATCTTGGAGTTGGTATATATAGTTAGGGGGTGTGGGGGGTGCCGCCCCCCCTACACTGGAGGGTGTGGGGGGCACAGCTTCGCACCTGAGTGGGTTTAACATACTACGGTGTGTGTGTCATTCATAAGGTGGCCAATTGCTTCCTTTCCCTATGGTTGATTTGAATGTCCACTTTACCACTTTATTCAACATTCACTCTTTTTTGTCTCTACAAAAAAGAGTTTTGGCAAAGTGTGGTTTGATTATATGACATAGACCCATATCTCTCTCTCTCTCTCTCTCTCTATATATATATATATATATATATATATATATATATATATATATATATATATATATATATATATATATATATATATATATATATGCCCCCCAGCCATTAGTGACCATGGTTCTAACTAAATTTTAGGCTTTACTAATTGAATCATTATTCAGAAACAGATTTCAGATAGCACTGCATTTTACCTTTAAACAGTATAGTTTTTTTAACTTTAATCTCTTCCACTGAAGGGAATTTCACTTTCCTGTTTTCTACTTTCAACAGAAATTGCTCTGTTTCTGACAGTCTGAGGTCACGATCAATATTGTCTGAGGCCTATTTATTAGTCACCTTTTCTAGCTTAGGTTTGACATCTAGACCTTCAAATATCTTGTACATTATTTCTACATGTTTACAAATGACCTGTAACATTGACAAGGACCTCATTCCCATCAACAAGACATATTCTTCAATCATTACAACCTTTGGGAGTTCTGAGCATTTTTAGGCTGTTTTCTCTCCCATATTTTATCTCCAGTATTGTGCTTATTTTCCAAACGTTCCCATCAAGCATTTGGGGATGCTGTTACAAAGAAGTTGCTCAATACATGTACTAAAGGTTGAAGGATATTATCTCCAACTTATGTTTCTTTCAGATCCACAGTTATTATGGATGTTGAGTCTAAGCTCAGGTACTCTGCACTTAAAGTGATGAAGATGAAACTCGTAATATGAAATACGAAAGTTATACCAAAATGATAGATCTGGACTGGCAGGTTCCATCTTTATCATCATACCCTCCAGCTTTTCCCTTCTGTCACCCTCTGTCCCCTGCCTTATCTAGCAGATCAAGCTAATAGCTCTACATTGGCTTGTATTAAGCTATTTTAGCTCACTGAAAGTATTCAACTCATTTGTGATTACTTCACATATGATCACAATTGAAAGCTCCTGAATGCAAACAGCATTAGGAAGTAAAAAAAAGTCCAGGGGAAAAATATGTTTTTATAAGGGCACCCCATAAGCCATTGCTTATATACACCAACTCTGAGGTCACATCATGGGGAAATGGGAAATCTGCAGTATACCAGCAATTCATCCTTCCAGGCAAAAGCTGGATGGTAACATACTAGTGATCTCATAAATGTGTGTTGATCACTAGTTTTTCAACAATAAGCCTGGCTTCTATCCCATATCCCTGATTCCTTTTCTTACGCTGTCTTAGTGCAGGCTTACAGAGATCTGGAGAAGGGTCCTTAGACATGCAACATTATGGGTTAAGGGGGAGGAGACACCTAGTATGTGAAAGATTTGGATGCTGGATGCTGCTAGCCTTAGAGGTAATGAAGATAAATCTGTCAGTCCAGAGTTATTTATTCATCCTTTGTCAACAAGGTTAGCCCCATTAGACTATGGGTCTGTTTCAGGAAAGACCTGAGGTAGTATTAACACTGCTATGGGAAATTTTGCCAGGGCATCAGAAAACTTCTGCTACTCTTTTTACAGTCATCAGAGCTGCTATCCACTCCAGCAGATGGGGGTCTTGATTTAACATCTTATCTGAAGGAAAACACACTCTAGAGGGCAGGACCCCCTTTATATTGCACAGCAGTGTCAGTGATTGATGTATGTGGTGTGGGAATGGAACCCACAACCTTCTGCATCAAAGACAAGTCTGCTACCTGTTGCTCCACTGATACTGACATTGCTACTGTATGATAAGTATGTAACTTTTATATATGTGACTAATATATGAGATCTAGGTGGCCTGCACTAGCTTTATCTCCTGAGTATAACAGATCTGTTACATAACTAACTAGCTGGTTAGTGTTTCCTACCCATTTTCTAAATATTGATAATGCACACAAAATATAAACTCCTCTAATATGATTAAAAAGTGTATGCTTAAAAGATGCCCTCTCGAGTCCATTTGGTCGACGAATTGGTTGGTTGATGCTGCTCATGAGAGATTACGATAAGAGCTGGGATGGAAATAATACCCTTTAACTGTTAAAGTGCAATATTAGATTTGGTACATATAAGTTACATAGAGTGGAAGGCCATAGGCCCTGCAAAAATAAGTACTGAGATTTTTGCTCTGAGTGCATTTTTGGGAGCAAGAGTGTTACACTACTGGCTGTGTGTGTGCCAACCTTTTTTTTTTTGTGGCGGAAAGGAGCTGTGATGCTTTGAAGTCTGATTATCTTACATGTATTCATGGCTAGGTCCAGCATAATGTGAAATAGGCAGCTATGTAAGGAGCCCACAAACATAAAGACAAGAAAAGAAGTTGTGTGATGTGTGTGCGTGTGTGTGTGTGTGTGTGTGTGTGTGTGTGTGTGTGTGTGTGTGTGTGTGTGTGTGTGCGTGTGTGTGTGTGTGTGTGTGTGTGCGTGCGTGCGTGCGTGTGTGTGTGTGTGTGTGTGTGTGTGTGTGTGTGTGTGTGTGTGTGTGTGTGTGTGTGTGTGCATATTTAAAGAGTTAAATGGCAGTCTGGCAGTTGATGCAGATGGTTAAGGCAGTGAGTTCTGGGACAGAGTTTGATCTGCTCAGTCCTCATTTTCCTGCAGTGTGAACTTAACCAGACAAAGCTTGGGGTTAACTGAGGATTTACACTAGGGTCCTCCAGACTGCAAACATGTGAAATCTGGTTCTTGCATCACAGAGCTTTTATACTGTAAAGGAAAGAATCATTGTAGTAAAAGTGAGATTCATGATTATGTATTTTGGGTATGATCCAAATTTTGTTGGCTGTTAACAGACTGTTTATTAATTGGCTGTAAATAAACTGAACAACATGAAGTCTATGAGATTTTAATGCTAACTTTCTATTAACACATTTTAATTTAGATTTTTTTTTCAGGCACAGAGGTGTGAAGAGCACTGTTTTGGATTAAAACACGGTATCTGGTACAGATGAACATAGCTATGCAGGCAATAATGCCCACTAGGGGTGTATATTACTGTGTAAATAATACCCACCCAGTAGTTTTCTGAGGCCTGATGTCACAGGAGGAGGCCTCTACACCCATGGGAGGGCATTATTTAGACAGTAACACACACCATGGAGTGCATTATTGCTCTTAGAGATTGGACTGTCGGTAAAGTTCTTGATTTTACTAACTTATTCTTATTATTACTGTATTATTTTTATACATGTAAAATAGTTTCTCCACTTAATGTATTATACTTGCTGTAGTACATGTAAATGGTGGTGGAAGAAGTATTTTACATCCAAAATATAACATTTTCAAAAAATATCCAGGTACGTCATTTTTTGGTTCCTTACTCCTAAAATTTGTGGTTTGTTGCCAATCATTAGAGACTGAAGTCATTAAATAATGACGCACATTTGCATTTCAAAATTTTTTCCTTCAGAAAATGCATGCTAACACTAATCCTGGTATTCAAGCAACTTTCTAATTTTATAAAAGCGATATTTAAAATCTGTTCCTAATAGGGTTGCCACCCCTCCATTTTTTTTTTCCGGACTATCCAGAAATCAAACTGATTCTTTGGTAGTCCGGAAAACACTGTACAAACTCCAGTATTCAGTTTCAAAAAAGGAAACAGACTATCAGAGTTTGTAAATCGGCTGATTTACTATGCTTTTTTACAGAAAACCATAGTAAATCAGCCGAAAATGGGCAGCAGGAACGGAAAAAAGAGTGCATTCCCTGCCATGTGATATAATCGTGACATCACAAAATGGTCAGGATATGGTCAGGAGAGGGGTGGGTGGGGTTTCTGGTGATGCAAGGGGTGTGGCTTTACTCCAGTTTTCCAGTTTTAGCCACAAAGAAAGGTGGCAACCCTAGTTCCTATTTCTGAGCCTTTATTCTCCCTTTATTTTAGGCTTCATCCAGATTTCTCCAGCTAAGAGGTCGAGAGGTAAGCATACCTATTAACAGTTGCTATCACTGCTCAATCAGTCACTGTCACTGTCTCTCTCTCTTTCTCTCTCACACACATAGATATAAACATACTTCTACTTTCATGCCCTAATACACACAGACAGAACCATAAACACAGACACTTTTCTTTCTTTTTTTCTTTCTTTCTTTCTTTATGTTTCTTTTAATTTTGCACTTGCTAAACAGCAAAAACACTGCTTAATGAGTGTAAAATAATGTATCGATCAATCTCGCTCGCACTTTCATGCATGCATAAACTCACACACACACTTTTCTATTTTTTTTTTAATTTTCTTTTTTTTTTTTTTTAATTTTATACTCACTAAACAACAAAAGTGCTAGTTTTCCAGTCAGGGTGCCAACGTATGGGTCATCCATTCTCTAAAAGTTGTTAATGAACTGCTTCCTGTCATGCAGCATTTGATTCCCTCAGCCTTCAGTTGTCTTCATTGTTTTACTTTGTCAAGGGCCCCATTTGATTATGATCTGACTCTGCATATATCCACATATATATATATATAGGGTCTATATTAGATCATCGAACGCTTAGGTTAGCGAATGATGATTAATTGACCCCCATGTATGCGAAAGCTTACAAAACCAAACTGTCAGAACAACGATTTTTTTTCCAAGAGAAAAAAATCACTGTTTCAACAAAAAAAAAACTTTAATATGTGATATTAAGTGGGGGGCTTTGCTCCCCACACCCCCTGATGTGAGGGGCTGTGCCCCCCACACACCCCTACTTAAATATACCAACTCTGAGACCGTACTACAGTGATGAAAATGTCAAACTACTGAAGTGGCCAAGCGAATTCTTTCCCAGGGAAAGAATTTGCTTATATGCCGCTTCGATATTTTGCCATTTCGGCATTTAAAGCTCGACCAAGTCACTTTCGCTAACCTGCGTCTTCGGTCAGCTGATAGGAACCCTATATATATATATATATATATATATATATATATATATATATCTAGGACTTTTGATCAAAAGATCAAAAGCCCAAATCCATTACCACCGAACACACTTTAATGAATGCACTTTCATCGAAAAAGCACTTTCATTAAAGTATGTTAAAAAAAAAAAAACACAAAATCTACCCCATGATGTGGGGGGGTGCTGCACCCCCAACACCCCCCTACTTTAATATTCTCACTCTGAGGTCGCACTACAGTGGGGAAAAGGGAATTTTCCATTAACGCACCGTAGTACGACCGGAACAGCAAGCATACTTACGCGAAAGTGCTGCTTCGTGAACAGCACTTTTGCACAAGTATGCTCACCAAATTGGGATTCTGTGAAAGATGCAGTCAAGCATCTGTATGGATCCCACACACACACACACACACACACACACATGTGTGTGTATATATATATATATATATATATATATATATATATATATATATATATATATATATATATAGGTTCATAGGTTCATAGGTAGGTACTAGGCTATCGGCCTTAGGGCCTATGCAAGCCTAGCCATAACGATTCCCTGGCTATTACTTCCCACAAATATTTACTTTCCTGGAACCCTGTCTAGCAAGGCTACTGATGTGATCCCCATGGTGAATTTCCTATCTCCCATCCAATCATCAAGGTTCCTCTTGAAGAGGGCCATTGAGGCGCTCTGCCTGACATGTATGGGCAGCCTATTCCAGAGTATGGGGAGTCTGTGGGTCAGGAAACTATCCCTTCAGCATGTTCTGTTCATCATGATGATAAGGTTAAGATCCCTGGACGTTTGGCTTGAAGGGATTGGAATTTCTTTAAGTGTAGCATGTCCAACAACTCTGGGACTGACATGGCTATATATGTTAGGCAGAGATCACCTCTGAGTAGGCGATATGCGACAGAGTATAGCTGGAGTTTCTTTAGGCGGACAACTTAAAGCATCTGCTTTAGGCCTGTGATTCTTTTGTGAGGTATTCCTGCGGCCTTTCTAGTTGTTGCAGATGTCTTGAGAGTTACATACCAAATGGGGCATTGTATTCTATAATGGGTCTAATGAGGGATGAGAACAGAGGGACAATGACCTCCTTTTTTCTGGCTGAAAAGCCCTTAGTGATGAGGTGTGCCATGTAGAAGGATTGTCTAACTGTTGTAGCTATGTGGTTATCAAAGGTGAGACCACTGTCCACCTGTGTCCCTATGTCTCTTATCACACTTTTGGTGTTTACTGTACTGCCACCTATGTGGTAGCTCACAAGTACATGGTTTTCCCAAAGGGGACAACTATACACTTTTTGGCATTTATCTTGAGCCCATGGCTCTGGCACCAGGCATCTGTTTCGGTAAGGCCCTTTTGTAGTATATTCACATAATTTGTAGTTTCAATAAGGGCTCCCAGCTTGCAGTCATCTGTGAACTTTGTAAGCCAGAGTCCCTCAGTGTTGGCCTGTACTTTAGAGAAGTAGATGCCAAACAAGAGTGGTCCCAGGACAGAACCCTGCGGTACACCACTTGTCACTTGTCTTGACCTGGATTTGGAGTTGGCTACGTTTACAGTGTGTGTTCTATCAGTAAGCCAGTTTGGAACCCATCGAGTGACATAGGGATCAATGCCCAGCTCAGTAAGTTTATCTATGATTCCAGAGTGGGGGATAGTGTCAAAAGCCTTGGCGAGGTCCAAGTAGACTGTGTGAACCACCTTACCCTCGTCCACGGCTTTGGAGACTGATTGAAAGAAGTTGATCAGGTTCAGGAGGCAAGATTGGCCCTTCACAAACCCAAACTGGGTGGGGTCCAGTGTTTGAAGGTTGCCAATGTCTTTGTTTATAAGTTCCATGATAATACATTCCATGGCCTTGCAGATCAGGCTTGTCAGACTGATGGGATGGTAGATCCCGGGATCCAAAGTGGATCCACCCTTGTGGAGAGGGATGACTGTAGCTGTGTGCCACTCTGTGGGCACAAACCCTAGGTGAGGCTATGATTAAACATGACACATAGGTGAGGTGACAGTTCATTATGTAGTTCATGCAGTACACAGCCTGGGATGTCATCTGGTCCCATGGATACTGTATTCTTGGCTTTTGAGAGTGCGTTTTTTACCTGAGTGGCTGTGATTACTGGAATTTGGCATTCTTTCGGTATTGAGATGGGCCCTTTAGAGGGTTAGAGCGGGGTGAAGTTGGCACTGAATCTATCTGCCAGGATATTGGCAATATCCTCGGGATCAGTATATCTAGTGCCATTCTTCTGTAGCTTAGAGCAGCTCTTAGTATTGCCATTTAGATTCTTGACATAGCTATAGAATGTCTTGTGGTTGTCTTTGGAATTGGCAATTTTGTTTTTGTAACTAGCTTTGGAAGATTTTATGAGGGATCTCAGCTTTCTACTGAGGCTGGTGAGGGAGGTTTTTGAATCCTGGGTTCTTTCTCTTTTCTGCAACACTTTCTTCCTTCTGTTGTACAGCTTGTTTATGGCAGGAGACCACCAGATTGGCTTCCTTTTTTTAGAGGACAGCATCTTGGTTCTATTTGGGATAGCTTGATCCATGCACGAGTGAATGTGCTCATGCAGCACCTTAGTGTAGGATTCAGCAGTTGAACTTCCAGTTCCCATCTGCATGGGTGTTATGAAGTTTGTTACTTCTGACTTGAGAAGCAGGAAGATGGCTTTGGAGAAGTTTTTTATGGAGGTTTCCATAAACAGGGATGGGATGTGGATATCAAGGGTGATTAGCTTATGGTCTGATCTGACCAACGAGGGGGTGACCACTGGTGTGGAGCATTGATATCCCATGTTGGTAATGACCAGATCTAGAATACTGGTACCCCTGTTGGGACTATGAATTAGTTGCTAAGGGCAATGGAATTTATGAATTCCAAGAACTGTTGAGCAAAGGTGTTGGTACAGGAGTAGTTTTCCCAGTTAATGGCAGGGTAGTTGAAATCACCCAGTATTAGGGTGTTTGGTTGTATCTTAATATTTTCCAGTATGTTTAGAAAGGTGTAGTGAGAATCTTGGAGCATGGTGGGAGATCTGTAA
>NC_056732.1:1687545637-1687645637 GCF_019279795.1 Protopterus annectens | reverse complement strand
GAAATGGAAACAGGTGACCTGCTGTGGCGACCCCTAACGGGAACAGCCGAAAGAAGATGATGATGACTTTAGCTCTTTTCACATACATACTGTCCCAGTGGAATCTACCCTATCTGAGAAGATACACCACTTTTGATTGTGAAAAAGTCACAAATATAATGGAACCAGTAACATAATTCAGCTTTTTGCTTTAAGAGAGATATACTGATACTTCCACAACCCACATCAATGACTACTAAACAGTAATCATGTACCAACATTTTAGTTTCCTACATTTCTTGCTCCTCCAAAAAGCTACACTCTATATAATATTCATGTCTCATGAATAAAATGAAAGGAATAATAGCCATACAAATTGTTTTCAGCTTTTTGCTGTCATACACATTTGCTGTCCCTGTCAGTCCATATCAAAGTTTATTCAGTAGGAATCATGTGTCTGCCATGTGTTTTCCCGGAAAGCAGACAATTTACACCTTCCCTCATAAGATAAGCATATTTGTTGTATATCTAAGAGATCTTATTGTACAGAAAGTGAAATAAATAATGGCAACTTAATGTATTTCAACTTGCTGCTTATAGGAATTGATATTGTGACCTTGACAAGCCATATCAATAATGATTAATTCATAATCATGTAACTGCCCCATGCTTTTATATACAACCTGCCACCCCATGCATATCAGTCTGATATTATTTTGTGAATAGAATGAAAGAAAAAATTGCTACAGCAATATATTTCAATTTGTTGTTCACACCAAGTCATATCAATGATCACTTTGCATAAAATATTACTATTTGCCTTTTGATTTCACCCAGAGACTGTCCTCCTACTCTGGTGATCATGTCCAATATACTGTCCCTAGCAAATGGCAGAAATAACAGTCACATTGTAGAGTTCAACTTCATGTTACATCTCCCCCCAACATGGTCACTGTAATAAATTAAAATAAACTCAAACAGAATTCTGCTTTAGGCAGTGTACAGTATTATCACTGAACACTGTTGGCTTGCCAGGAGTTTAAAAAAGTGACTTTGGTGACTTTGGCCTGTGATGGTCATACTTGAGGTAAGAGCTGCCTTGACTTCAGTTATTGCAAGTTCTCATTTATTGTAAAAGGAATCCCTGCTCCTTTGTTTGCGACTATAAATTGTCATTAATAAGACTTACATATACTTCCAAGCATACTACAATATCTAGTCAACAAAAACAGATAAAGTTTGGGCCTCTCACCACCAGTGCAGAACGTTGTTCTTTTTTCTTCCTCTATTTTAAGGAATGAAACCTAGATTTCTATAATCTTTAAGCCTTTACACGATTTGGAATAACTTTTAAAATGTTTGATTTCTTAACAAATGTCAATTTATGCCTACACCTCTTTCAAATTTTATAAAGCATTTCAGCGTTGAAATAGTACCTTTATGCAGAGCCACTAGCAATTTTCAGAAAATGTTAGCATTAGTGCCAGAATACTTTGAAAACACTACAAATAATATGTGAGTTTCTCTACCCAGCCCTACTAAACACTAATTTGTCTTTTATGCTACATAGTGCATCTTGTTAGTGCAAATTGCATTGAGTCAAAGATTAGTTGACTAATGTGTTACAATGTTTAAATGCTTTCACAATGTGTTTATCTTAAATTCCGTACAGCCTAAGCTTTTCATAGTATATCCTCAAGGCCTCTAAGCTTTAGCATTTGCAAGATAATTGTTGATTTACTCTGGAACAAATTATTAAGAAAAGCCAATTTTCACCTGTGTCTGGTTAGCTGAAAAAATGAATTAGTAAATCTGTTTAAGGAATTGTTGCTCCAGGCAGTACATTAAATAGTAACATTTAATTCCCAAATCCATTAAATGCAAAGAGCACAGTACATGGTAATTTTGTCATACTTACTTGCATTACCAAGGTACTATTATTTCTGTGCATTTGAAAATGATTTTGTTTAAATATAAGTATTGTGTCTTGCCTTTTAACCTGTTTCTTATATATATATATATATATATATATATATATATATATATATATATATATATATGCATACAGTTAGAAGTTTGGATATCTAAACTTCTGATATATTTAAATCTAAAGCTTTTCAGAGAGAAGTATTTACAACAAGGAAACTCTCCCAACTATACAAAAATAAAAAAATCTGTGATGCCTGCTTTAACAAAATGAATGGGGGCATGTTCTTCCCACATATATATTTTTTTATTCAATGAGTCATTGAGGAGATCTCTATCTGTTTTATTTATTTAGCCAGTAATGATAAAGCAATGCTGAAAAAACACACTTTAAAACTGATTTATTTTTTTTCTGTTTACCATGTACCATAACATTTTGTTTAGTTGCTGCCATCTTTGGGTATGCTTACTTGAATATGAAATATGTTTCTATAAATGTTCTATAAATGTTGTCAAATTTTGAATTAATCTGATGAATTGTAAAAAATGCTGAATTTCTGTAGATACTGATAAAAAGTGTGAAAACAATCTGGATACAATTTTCCAGTGACCCTATTCATGACCTAAGCAAAGGACACAGCTATGTGACTCCAGACATTCAGTTTTTTATTTTATTTTTATTTGCCATTTGGTTGACTGCGTTAGTCTCACTAAGCTAATGGTCTCTACTCAGGAGAGACCTGACCTGTCATTTGTCCAAGACATTTCAAAACTTCAAAGAATAAAAAATGAGCTAATTCACCATGGCTGTAGAAATCCACTTTAATATACACAAAAAAGTAAGCGCTTTCACGGCCTCCCTGACCACTTCCTCAGACTGAATACAAACTTCACAATAGCACTTGCTTTTAAATACGCACATAAGTAAGCAATAATCCAATTATTCAATTAATCTATCAAAAGAACTTACACAGAACTTAAAATATATATTTTATATATTTAAAAACATTTATAAAAATATATATATCATACATCATTAATGTCTAAGTGCCTTATTTTTAGTGCTTATGTGTGTATTTAAAAGCAAGTACTATTGTGAAGTTTGTATTCAGTCTGAGGAAGCGGTCAGGGAGGCCGTGAGAGCACTTACTTTTTTGTGTATATTAAAGTGGATTTGTATAGCCGTGGTGAATTAGCTCATTTTTTATTCTTTGCACTTTTGTTTGCTGTGAGCTGATTCTTCATCAGTGTACTGGTACTGTTTTCTCTTTACATTTCAGAACTTCCCTTACTCTTTCAGATAGGTGCTGTGAGAACTTTTACATCCACCTGAGCTACCACCAACTCAAGCACATGGGTTTAACATCTCATCCAAAGGACAATACATTCAGGAGCGCAGCATCCCCTTAGACTACTCTGCAGTGTCAGCAATCCCACTACCCGGTGCAGGAAGACCAACAGCCTTCTGCACCAAAGATGATTGTGCCACCTGTTGTACCACTGATATTGTTTTAACTGGAAACAAAATGACTCCCTATGCTAATTCCAAGACCCATAATTGTAAGTTCTAAAATTATGTGAAAAAAAGAATCTAAAGGAGAACAGCAAATTCTGACAGTCACTGTTCTCCGTTAAAGTTATTTTTTGTAGGAGGCAAGCCCTGCCTATACTCCCACACCTCTGCTACTTATATATATAAGAGAGAGAGAGATACACAGACTAACTATGAGGTCACTGTATCTAGAAGAAAGGAGGATATAATGAGACACATCAGTCTTACACTTAGTATATATAAGTTGCTATATTCATGCATTCAGTCTCACTGTTATAGGATTCACACATATGAGTCTCAGAATTTAAAACTGCTAGCATACAAATAACATTTATCTTTATCTACATCTTAAAAATAAATCACCAATAGGCTAAAGAACTTATTTTTTGCAGCATCTTCATGGTAAATACAATACTATCCATGTAGAACAATTATATCACAATCTGGATGGCATTCTAAGATAAAGATGCTTGCTTCTTAGGCAAAGGATGTCCGGCCTCCGCCATTTACTTTAGATTTTAATACATTTTATTTTGGCATATGCACCACATAATTCTAATTCTTTCAGGGGGCAGTCTTTTCAGAGTTCCTTAGCACAGATATGTCTGGTACATCAAGTTATACAAATTATAACCATTCATACAGAGATATTCCTTTCATGGTAGTATGACTCTCCCTGCTTGGGGAATTTTTAATCTTTTTCCCCTAAGCAGAATGGTCTTGTTCAGCTGTGACCACAAAATCCTACGAAAGTAGTTTACACCATACATAAACATTTTCACCACATCTTTGTCCATCAGAATATGATCTCAATACTTACTATGATCTAGATGTCTCACTTGCATTTTTCCCCTCATTTAGTTTCAGCCAGTCTGTACTAAGTTTAGGTACTCCTCTGCTTTGTTGGATTTAACCTGTAAGCCAGCAAGAAGACTTTTCGCCAATTTGAACCAGTTACTGCTCTGCTCAGCTTATCAAAGAATTGTTTGAAAAGTAAAACCTTTTGAACTTTTCAGTCTGTCAAGGACACATTACTTAAGCTATAATCAGCAGCTGTGACAGCACAGAAGCTATTTGCACTCCTATTACTTTCCTCATAAAATGAACTTTTCTCTTTTCAACAAGGCAGGTTCGACAGGACATGTTACATTAATGGTAGTAAACGTTCTTTCTTGGAAGAGTAAGTTTTGTCCTTTGCTTGGTCTCTATCTTATCTTTAGTAACTTCTGCAATGGCTTTTGCCAGAAATCTAGATTTGTCCTTTAGTTTTCTTGGCTATTCTGTCTTCCAGAACCACATCCTCTACATGGCTAACCCCAGATGGTTAACACAGGCAGCTGATAAGAGTGTAGAGGGCTGGGTTATTTTGGCATTGGTTTGAATTTTATGTATGAGTGTTTGCAGATTAGGGTTACAGTAAGGACTAGTGAAGGTCATATTTTTTGCATTTTTGTGTGGGTGATGGTGTATGTACAATATTTGTATCTGTTGTACATCTGAAGCTGTTGATGTAAAAATCTCCTGGAGATCAAGGTAAGTTGCAAGCAGGTTTATTCATGAACAGAATATAGCAACATCATGAGAATCACAAAAAAAGTAAATTAAAACAATCACAGGCTATGGCTACTTTTATACACAAAAAGTAAAAGAACCTGCAGTTCATAATCCCTCAGCTTTGGTGGTCCAGCTGGAATATTCTGCAATGCATTTCAAACTTTTAATCTTTGTCATCCAATAACTACATAAGGGTAGCCTTACAACCAACCTGGATAATTACAGACTTATCAGCCTTAAAAACCTCATCCACAAAGCCATGGAATCTTGTTAAACTTGGCCCACTCAACATTTTTTTCTTTTTGTGAAGGGTAGATCTTAACAATTTAATCAGGTACATTTCTTCAAATGATTACAGGGGCTGTAGATGATAGCAATGCAGTGCATGCAGCATATCATGACCTGACTAAGGTCTTTTTCATCATTGCCCATGCTGACACCATACAAAAGCTAAAGGCTTTAAAAACTGACTCAAATGTAACAAGAAGGATAGCAAACTGGACAAAAAACAGAGCCCACTGGTCTATATCATATATTGAAAGTGTCAAATGCTCTAAAGAGCAAAAATGCTGAAACTCAAAGTTCTTTTATTGAGATTGCAGTACAGTCAAGATTGGAATATTAGCCCTTTCCTCACTGCAGTGCAATCTCTGAGTTGGAATATATATTTAGCGTGAGGGGGCAGCCCCCCCACAACAAAGAGTTCAAGTTCTGGCACTTTCGCACTTTAGAACGTTCGACATTTTCAACATTCAATTATATGATATAGACTCGAACCCACATAGTAGGACATGCAGGTGCTGCAATATTCCTACATGGAGATGGTGAAACTATATGTATCATATCTGTAGGAGTTTGTAGAAAAAAAATTTGATAAATATATATATATATATATATATATATATATATATATATATATATTGTGCATTGATTGCATTTATTAATTCTCCCTACTTGTATTGCTGTGTATTAATGAATGTGTATTTATTTTATTTAACTTCCCTATGTTGACCTGATTAGGCTTACTAGGCCAATGGCCTCTTTTCAGGGAAGACCTGAGGTGGTAGTCATAGTATTAGATTAAATTTTGCCAGGGTGCTGGGGAACTTTCCCTACTAATTTCTCCTTGGAGCTGCTAGATGGTGCTGGGGGAATGCTAGAACAGTAAAGAAAAGATGTAAGAGAAGCAGCAGTACTGAAGGAGGGAAAGGCTATGCAGAGCTTAGAGGTGGAAATTGAATATGAAGAAAAATGTGATCAATATGGAGAATCAAAATGGTGATAAAGGTTGCTGCGTGGTAGATGATACAAATGAGCATTTTAGCTGTCTCAATGGAAAATGAAGTAAATGGGTCCATAAGAGTGGTATAGATAACAGAACTAGCATCAAAAGGGCTTGCTGATGATGTTTTGTTGAAAATAATCGAGCAGGATGATCCAGGTGACAGTTGTGTTGTTTCATGGAGTGGGTGGGTGGCCTAATGGTTAAGGTGTTTGCTTTATAAACACAAGGTGCAGGGTTTGAGTCTTGCAAGAGATAATTGACTAGGCTTAAAATGGCTTGCAAGGGCAGTTAGCTTAGTACTAATCTATGAACCTATGAGGTAAGATGAGAAATAACTTTTTCGGAAGTGCTGATGATGGTAATGTGGGGAAGGAGCTAGGTTATGTGGCAGCAGAGAATGCAGCAGTTAAAACTTATGAATCAGTGGCAGAAAGTAAAAGAGGAAAGCAGCAATAAACTGGGAAGGAGTTTTGCTGGGCAGCAGAGAATGCAGCAGTTAAAACTTATGAATCAGTGGCAGAAAGTAAAAGAGGAAAGCAGCAATAAACTGGGAAGGAGTTTTGTTTTATGTCATCAGAGAATGCAGCAGTTAAAACTTATCCTGCAATGACAGTAGGTAAAAAAGAAGAGAAGGCCGCTTGTGAGAATAAAATCTAAAATGAGACTGTAATAGACAGATGTTATATGGGACAATTTGGTAACTGTTCTGGGATTTAAAGCTGAAGAAATTCAGGCTTTTATACATATAGGGACAGAGACTTATTTTGATGCAACATTTGAATCTGGTGGACTGATGAAATTTCTGGAACTGTGTAACAAAAAGAAGGACGCTTATCCATGGAATGATTATTTATTTTGTGGTAGTAACTTAAATACTAAAAAATAATATTACTTTGCAGTTTAGAACTGAAGAACTGGAAGAAGAACATGTTAAATGCATGCAGGGTTTGTGTGAAACAGCTGATAACATTGTGAAAACTGGGGATGAGAGAAATGTATGGAATGGAGGGTGGAGGTTGGAAGCTGTTGTGAAATATAAAACAAAATAGCAAAGTAAAACACTTGTCATGTGTTATTTTGTGACATTTAGGCTCCTAAGTGGTGAGACATTTCCCTATGATACATTTGGTTGGAGACACATGGCTGAAGAGACATTCAACTGCAAAGACACATGGCTGTTTCAAGATTGCTGTGGGCAAAGAGACCCATGCAGTGCCATGTCCATACCTTTGATAGCCAAATGCACAGAGGGGAAATAATGAACATGTCCCTCAAGGCATCTAGACACAGCAAGAAGTATTACAGGCATCAGCAATAGGCTAGCCACTGGCATGTCAGTGACAGTAAAAATGCAGTGCCCAGTGGGCAGTTCCTTTAGTATTGGTGCCTGTGTGGGCTATAACCCCTTTCACAGTGCCAAGGGAACATTACCTAAACACATACCAGAGCATAAGTGCAACTACAATAGCATGCAGGATGTCCTCTATGTTGTAGCACACTTCTACAGCTTATACTTAAATAAGCATAATTGTACAGCAAGTACAAAGCACATTACTTCCCCTGTCCATGTGGACTTGTTTATTAAAGCTGGGGACATGATGCTGTGTGCTTCTCTTTGCCCATATGGATGTTATTATGTTAGAGGACGTAAGATTTCTGACAAGTGAAGAAAGACCATATAACCATGAAGGACTTCTATTAAAGCTGGTCATAGTGGTGGATTGAAATTAAAAAGTATATTTTTTTTAGTGGGAGGATAATGTAAGAAAGGAAGAGAAAGTGAAATATGGGAATATATATATATATATATATATATATATATATATATATATATATATGTATATATATATATATATATATATATATATATATATGTCTATTTTTCTTTGTCAAAATTTCATTATTTCAAAAAAGAAAAGCAGAGGACCACTTATGCGAAAGTGCACTTAAACGAACCGCTAAGAAATACTGCAGCGCCAAAGCACACTACAGTGGGGAAAAAGGGAATTTACTTGTTTCCCCACTGTAGTGCGATCTCGGAGTTAGTATATTTAAGTAGCAGGGGTGTGAGGGGCAGAACCCCTCACATGGGGGTTGCTGGGGGGCTTGCCTCCCTGCAAAACACTGTTTTTTGTGTTTTTATCGGATCATTGAACCGATATTCTCAAAATTGCACTTTCATTTAAGTGCACTTTCGCATAAGTGGTCGTCTACTTTTCTTTTTCAAAATAATGAAATTTTGAAATAGAAAAGTAGATCCATAGATATATATATATATGTCGAAGACCGAACAGGTTATCCCAATGGCTGAGAGTGAAAGATGTAGTATTGGGGAGCGGACAGGTAAAGTGAGGGATATTAGGATAGGGTGTGGGACAGGTGAGTGTGCGGTGGTGTCGGACTAAGGGTTCCGTGAGGTAAGTGTGTGGAAGTGATGTAGAGCAGTGTAGGGTAGTGTTAAGTGTGTCAGGGTTAGAATGCGGGTGGAGTTGAATGTTTTAGGGTGGGTTAAGTGAGTTAGGGTTAGGGTGCAGGTAGGGTAAGTGACTGTGTTGAGGTTTAGGGGTGGGTTAAGTGAGTTAGGGTTAGCGTGCAGGTAGGGTGAGTGTGCGATAGTGACGGTGTTGAGGTTTAGGAGTGTGTTAAGTGAGTTAGGGTTAGGGTGCAGGTTGGGTAAGTGTGCGGTAGTGTCGGATGTTAGGGTTAGGGTTTAGGTTAAGGTTAGTGGATATGTTCTTGTGTGCAATGTGTACTTGCCGTTTTCTGTGTCAGTGTTGTGTTGTTCGGTACGTTGAGTTGTTGGTGTCGTGTGTTTTCGGTTGTTTGGAGTCGGGGACATGTGTGTTAAATACGTTCGGTCTATGAAAGTAGATCCATATATATATATATATATATATATATATATATATATATATAAAATGTACTAGTGGATTTAGAGAATAATACAAGAAACTATTATGAAATTGAAAAAGATGTATAAAAGACAATAAGAAAAATTAAGGCATCATTATTTAGGTATTGATATTATAGGGACAAAGCAGTAGGTGTCTGCATATTTGGGTAAAACAGTAATGGAGGATATTAGTATATGAAATAAATGGAAAATGTAAAAGGTGAGATAAAAAAGAACATAAGAACAAATTAGAAGTATTGTAGTACAGAATGTGGAATATATGTACAAGAGTATAAGTATAGAAAATAAGAGAGAAAGGAAAGTAAAGAAATGCCCAGAAAAGGTTAAGGAATAATTTGAAAAAAGAAATTAATTGGATGACGTACATAAGAAAGTAAATGTTGATTTATTATCAGGCATAGGTGATATAGGGTCTGGAATATATAAAAAAATGAATGGACTGGCAAAGAGGGTATTTTGTAAATATACTGAATGAAGGTTTGAAGGAATTTTTTTATGAAGAGTTATGTATGGGTTATTAAAATGTATATGGAAGAAAGATGAGAAAAATTAAATAAATAATTGGAGACTCGTCAGGCTAAATAACATGGGTTATAAATTGTTATGGTAATAATACAGAGGAGAATGAAAGAGAGGAAGAAGGATATTTTGGAAGAAAATATATATCAAAAGAGACAAAAGTGCTTCAGAGAGCAACAACTCCAATCAAATCAAAGTAAAGAAGCACCAGCAGCCACAACAAGTAGTACAAACGCCAAAAGTTTAATATATCTAAAATGAAAACAGCCCCCAAATAAGTCACACAAAACACTTAACTTTTTCACCTCATTTTTCGTTCCAAATGGAACTTCTTCAGATGTGAAATGTATTAATTAATTAAAACACTCCCCCTTAAATACTAATTTTTTAAAAAGTTTACACCAATCACATTCCTAAATAAATGCATCTCATAAATATTAATCCACGACAGTATATTTCCAAAAACTATCAAACACATATTAACTTGTTCATTCATATTAAAAATCTACAAAGATGTATATGAATGTAAAAAACAAATTACATTGTATGATCTGATGTGTAAAGTTGTATTAAAAAACTTAAAACTAAAAAACTTGTAACTTGAAAATGTTCATTCATAAAAACATAAATCCATATCAATATCAATCCATATCATCCATTCATAAATATTCATTTTATTTATGAATGGATGATATGGACTGATATGGATTTATGTTTTTATGAATGAAAATTTTCAAGTTACAAGTTTTTTAGTTCTAAGCTGTTTAATACAACTTTATCCATTCATTCATATCATTCATATCATAAAATCCACATCAATAGCTCCATCTAGTGGTTGAAATAAAAACTTATTTAAATGTGTGCAATTAATATTTTTGTATAAAATATATAACTTATTCCCCAAAATCATTAAAATACGTTTAAAAAAGTTAACTCTAAAACATTTCATATTCATGGAATTCAACCCCATTAAAGCCTGGCTGACCTTAATTTCAAAATAGGGACTATGGACACATTTTCATTCAGTCCAGGTGGTTTACAGACTTCCAAGACCAATTGCCAGTATAGTTCTCTAACTTCAATTTTATTTTCCCACCCCCCCTCAGATGTCATGTGGGATACATTCAAGAACAAAAAACAGAAAAGAAGCTTCTTTAAAAGCTTTAGTATGCTTAAACAAAGCATTGTTAAGGTCTTGCTTACAGATGTCATACATATGCTTGTATATCCTTGCCCTCTTCATTTTCCCCACATAAAAGGAGGGGCATTTCTTACAAACTGCCAAGTAAATAACTCCTTTGGTGTCACAATTAACAAAGGATTTACTTGTCAAAAGTTTATTCCTGCCTTGTAAAAACAAATTTTCACCATTAAACATATGGCAACATTGTGTGCATTTTCCACATTTATATGTGCCATGTTTTCTTCCATACTCTTTCCTATCCACAACATTCCTTTCCAGAATTTCTTTAATATTTGTGTCCTTCCTATAGGAAAAAATAACTGGCTGTCAGAAAATATTTGTAAGATCCAAAAAATTAGAGAACAAATTGCAATTCTTATTAACTGTTTCTTTAATCAACCCTGAATCACTATTAAAATTAAAAATAAAAGCACCACTGAACTGGTTTTCGTCCTGCTTTGTACCCTCCTCTATTTGTGTCCTAGTTCCATCAGAAGTCCTTACTCCTAAAATGGGACTAAATCTATCAGATCTACCATTCTTGACTTCCCTTATGACCTTTTCCAACATACTTTCTGGGTATTTCCTATCTAAAAACATTTGCTTTAACTTAAGACATTCATTGTCAAAATCTTCAGTTTTAGTAGTCATCCTGGATATTCTGATAAACTGCCCCTTTACAAAATGTCTTTTTTGTTTGTAGGGGTGAGTACTTGTGTAGTACAAATAACAGTTGGAAAAAGTTTCTTTCCTATACACTCTAGAAACTATTTTTTTGTTATCGTAGTCTTTATAGATGTTAATATCTATATAATTTACTGCTTCCCTAGTAATATTATATGTAAATTTGAGAAAGTCGGTAGTTCTATTAATATATTATAATAACTCTAACAGTTTATCCTCACTATCTACCCAGAAGAAACATAAATAATCTAGGTATCTTTTATAAAGACACCAACAATCTTTGTATGCTGAATTCAATAGGATTTTTTCTCCCAAGTATTCAAAACAATGTTTGCATAGCTGGAGGCACAACTAGCCCCCATAGCTATGCCTTTAACTTGCTTGAAAAATTCCCCCTCAAAGCTAACAAAATTATTATTGAGAACCAACTCAAGCAATTCCATGATAACTCTGATTTCCCTCCAATTGTGCTTATTAACCTCCAATAGGGCTTCCAAAAACCAATCCATCCCTATGTCATAAGGAATAATGGAAAATAAGTCAACAATGTCTATTAATACAAAAATAATATTCTGTTCAAAACTATTGGGATTAATACTTCGTAGAAAACCCCATGAGTCCTTAAGAAACCCATTGTATTCCACCCATACCTTTTTTGATTTTAGAATCTACAAATTTAGCTAATGAATGGGTTTTAGAACCATTAGCAGAAACATTGGGTCTCAAATGTGGATCTCTGATATTCTTGTGAACTTTAACTATCCCAAAAATATTAGGGACCACTGTCTTATCAGTGACCAAAAAATTATAGGTGGGTCTATCAATTAGCTCATCATGGTATAACTCTCTTAGTGCAAAATCAGTCTTGGAGTGGGCAATATCGATTTTTTTGATCAATACTCTGTTGTATCTTTCCTCATCTCCTAAAATAGATTCCATTTTTGCCACATAAGTAATGTGATCCATGATAGCCATAGCCCCACCCTTATCTGGTCTCATCACCCTGATATTTTTTATTCTCACTTAATTTCTTAAGTAACTGCCTCTCTTTCCACGTTAAGTTAGGATGGATGTTAGTTTTATTAAGCTTAAATCTAAGCTCCATTTCCACTACCTTCTCAAAATTTGTAAGTTGTGGGTGCAGTACTGGGTTATAAACACTCTTCATTCTTAGTTCCTTATCACCAATCTGCCCTTTCTTATTTCCTTCATACAGGAGTTTAAGATTTCAGTTAAGACTTCACTAATGTCACGTTTTTTTGTTTGGAACAAATTTCAGTCCTTTCATAAACAACTGAAAGAAACTTTTAGCTATCTCTAAACTACTGTAATTAAAGATATTAAAGTTTTGATAGGTACTAACATTTTTGTTGTATTTAATAATCTCATTGTTACTCACATCCACCTTTTCCTCTTCACAACTGATTATCTCCCCCCTCTGTACTGGTAGTGGATTATCAGTATGTTCTGAATTCTCTCTGATCTCCTTAAATAAGGGAATTCTAAAGGGTAATTGATGTCAATAAAATTCTGCCCTTCATTGTTCTTCCTACTGAACCTTCTGTCTTCTACCTCATTATAAGGGCCAGATATTTCCCCCTTCCCTTATTATACCTGTCTTGTCCATTATACTCAGTAAACTCATCAGGGTAGTGATATTTTACAGTCTTTACCCCATCCCTTCCTTGGGTAACATATATTTTCTTGATATTCTAATAAGTCCCTCTCAATTTTCCTGTTTTTTCACCTGGAAATACCCACACATTTATCATCTATACTTTTTTAATATTAAAATACTTCTCTTTCTCCTTTTCCACAATAAACATTAGGTTACTAGTTATTTTTTCATTCATTTCCTCAATTTGCTTAAAAAGGTTTTCCATTTCCACCTTGTTGTCCCTGATAATCACTTTCATGATAGAAAACCCACAAGCGTTAAAAATTTTAATTAAATCCCCATAACTTTCTTCCCTAATATTGTTAGGGTACTTATATACTCTAAGACCTTTAGGTACAATTTCTAATGAAAGACATTTTTTTTTAAATACATGTTATCCAAATAAATAGTTTTATATTTCAACATTAGGTCATAAATTATATTTACATTGTCATTGTATGTGTTAATCTTTACAAAACCAAGTTTGTCTCCATTTTTGTCATTATATTCATCAAACTATAACCATTCTTGCCATTTAAAGTCTCTACACATATCTTTCATTCGACCGTTAACATTAGAGTCATTACAGTCACCTGTGTGTTGACCACAGTCTTTTTTCTTTAGGTCTCGCACCCAAAGACGCTTGTAAATTAATATCCATAGGGTTTTTGCCATTATCCAGAGTCCTAAACACACTAGGAATACCAGTCAAAGACGCCACTTCTCCTCCATCTCCATTTTCTTCTAAACCATACCCATTCATGTCTGATGTGCATGCATTGGAAGCAACTGGTTGAACCATCTCTTGGTTACCAGGAATCGTGAATAGAGAACTCGCAGTATGTAGCTGAGAAACACTACTGTTGAGCAGTCTAACAACTTGGGTTAACTCACCCATGGCACTTCTAAGGTCCGTAACTTCATCCAGTTTGCTCGTATCAGGCTGTCCACTCAATTCCGGCTCCCCATCTCAAAATAAAAGCACCAATCCACACCAAAAGAGTCAAAAGTACTTCAGAGAGCAACAACTCCAACCAAATCAAAGTAAAGAAGCACCAGCAGCCGCAACAAGTGGTACAAATGCCAAAAATTTAATAGGGGTTGGCATAATGGTTAAGGTGTTCACCTTACAGACACAAGGTGCAGGGTTCAATTCTCACATGGGGTAATTGGCTAGGCTTAAAATGGCCCACAGGGGCAGGTAGCCTAGTACTAATTTATGAACCTATGAATCTATGAATCCAAAATGAAAACAGCTTCCAAATAAGTCACACAAAACCTTTAACTTTCTCACCGAGTTTTTCATTCCAAATGGAACTTCTTCAGATGTGAAATGAATTAATGAATGAAAAAAAATAAAGAAAATATATATGATAAAAAAGGGAAGAGATATCAAGAATTTTTATTGGTTGTGAGAGAAATTGTGGATTGTGTTATAAGTAAAAGGGTGGATGTCAAACTTATGGTACGTGATATTTGTAAGGCAGATTTACATAAGGCGTTTGATACCGTGAGACGTGACGCTTTGTAGAATGTTATGGAGAAGTACAGAAGAGGTAATAGAATCAGGAGAGTGTGTGTGTGTGTGTGTCATTATATCAAAATAAAAGGTTGAGAATGGGTGGCTGAGTAAAAAAAAATGCATGAAGTGTGTATAAGACAAAGAATTCCCAAGAGTAGAATATCTTGTGCACTGATGATGAATATGATAGTGAGTGAAGTAGCTTATGAAATTAATGAGGATAAACACATGATGTAAAAGGAGGTGGTGATACCAGTCATTTTGACAGATGATACAGTTGTAGTTGCTAAGAACAAAATATGGATGACAGAAGTGTTGATTTGTCTGAATACATGTTTAAAGGAAATGGGAATGATATGGAATAAATATAAAAGTAAGGGTTTGGCTGATACAGTGAAACTGGGCATTTGTATTTTTCAATGAATGAAATATCTTTTCTAAGAATAACATTTGGAAAAAGTATGTAGTTATGCTGTGGAATGAGTTGATAAATGAAACAAAAGAAATATGTTTTATGTGGTGGATGTATAGATTAGCATTCAAGAAAAAGTTTTATCTGCTGTATTTGGTATTAATAGGAAAATAGCATATATGTCAAATATTTATTTGATTCCAGTAAAATGTGAAAGGTAAATTGTTCAACTGGCATTTTCTTTCATATTGGGATCAATATTAAATCCAGAGAAAATGGGTATGTTGTATATGAGTGAAGATTAAGGGGATTGGGATTATTAAATCCACTTGTGTATTCTGCTTCTTCAAACTTATGTAGACTATTAAAGTAGGTAAAGGGACGAGTATAAGAATTCAACAGTGAGAATGCTTAAATGTAAATACAAAAAAGATTGGATAGTATAAGTTATGAGTGTTATAAGGAAATGAATAAGGATGAAACAGACTTTTTTAATATTAAATGAGTAGATGAAGGAAGACATAGTAGTAGAATGCATATAGAGTGGGGTGATAAAATGTATATGAAAAAGGAAAGATACGTTATAAAAAATGGAGACCCATAACATTAGGGAATACTGACTATAAACATTTATAAAAATACTTCAAAAAGGATGGAGAAAGTATTGAATGAGGTAGTCTGATGTAGCTAAAGCCTTTGATGTAGTGATCTGTGAAGTAATATGGCAGATTTTAGAGGCATACAGCACAGGAGAAAAATATTAATGTAATAAAGACATATTATGAAAATTCATGGGTACAAATTATCATAATTGGATAGATGGACAAAATATACATTAAGTGAGGAATAATCAGGGATGTCTGATGAGTATGTGCCCATTTGTATTAGTAATGAATGCAGTAGTACTGATGTGTATGTATAAAATGAGAGAGCCAAGATGTGAGGTGCAAGGAAATGTTATAGTACCCATAAGAAGATGATTTAGTTGTAATAAAAAACAAGGGATAGGCATATGAGGTTGTAATAAGGGTTGAACAACTGTTTAAAAGGCTCTTGTTCAGTTAAACAAAATGAAGGGGAAGAGATCAGGTGAGATAAAATATGGGTTGTATTCCACATGAAAGGAAATAAAGATTTTTGAAGTGAAATTTGGTCAGTATGAAAATGTAATATGTCAATAGTTAGAGATACTGGAACAAATCAAATTGTTAACTTGGTGGAAAAGTTTTTATTTAGGATTTTAGAAAATGCCTTTTCTTTATTCTGAGTAAGATATTGATTATTTAGGGGTGATTTAATCTTTATGAATATATGTTTTAAATCTGAAAGCTTGGGAGTAAGTCTGGGTACAACAAAAAATATAACCCAAAAGGAACTAGAAATAGAGATTATTTGCTAGTAATCTCTAAATGTAAAAGTTAAGTTTTGGGTAATTCTTTTCATTTTAGTGCTGCCTGCTGGTGGAATTATCTGCCTCTTAGAATTAGAAAACTTGATACAGTTTGTTTATTTAAGAAAGCATTAGATGAGTATTTAGGTGATAGAATTTATTATATTAGATAGCTTGTAGGCAGGCTCTTTGGAGGTCTGTTAGATCTAGAGTCTGAAGTATATAAAACATTGAGAAACATATATGTTGAATACTTATGTATTAGAAAAAAACATGTTTAAGGTGAATATATATGTTTTCCATTCAAGTGGAAAAAGAGTTACTATATTTTTTTTTTAGTTTCATTTGGTGCTCAAGGCAGGTCCTGTTGTGAAGATGGGAATTTATAATGAAATAAAAGAGAAGGTGGTTTGAATTTAAAAACTCCAGTGGTGCATTTAGCATCTGTGCATTGATTTTGGGTAATGAAAAAGGTGAAAGAAAGACAAATGAAATGATAGGTAAGATGTTATATGAAAAATATAGAAAAGGCATGGGAAGAAAAAAGAAACAGGGGAGAGGAAAGAAACAAATGGCAAAATAGAAGAAAAGGAATACTAGAATAATATGAAATTATGAAAGTTAAAGGTAAGATTGATGGGAAAAGAATAGAATGGTATAATATGATTAAAAAATGTTTTGGTGTACCCATAGAAGGAATTAAAAGAAGATGAAAAATGCAATAAAAGACAGGGGAGGAAAAGGTTTGAAATGTTTTATGAGGCAGAGGATTTTTTTGTGCCAAATTTTATTACACAAGTTACTGGAAAAAGGAAATATGAAATATAAGGTGATGGAGGAAAGAAAATGTGTTGACTGTAGTGAAGAAGAAACAATAAAACCGTTTTGGATTACAAAAAGAATAAAGAATATTGGGAAAAGTTTAAAAAAGTATTATAGATAGGAATGATTTAAATGTGGCAATATGAACACAGTAGTGTATGAAGTATGATAAAGTAAGGAAATGGGATAGTGATAATGTAATAAAGTGCTGTTTGTGACAATATGGGTGCTGTGCAAAAAATGTGAGAATGTGTTATACAAGAAGAAAGTGGAAGGGTGTGCTTATTAGCTGAAATAAGCAGATAGCTGTCAAGAAAGGTTGTGGGGATAGAGAGTAAATATAAAAGAAAAAAGATTGAAAGAAATAGAATTGTTTAGTTAAGTTATTTTGTGTCGATAACTTGTAAATAATTTTAATTATGAATATAAAAAAGATTGTGAATTTAATTAATTTAGTTTTTATATGATATACAATTGATGTTTGTGTTAATAAAGCACCCTTACTCTTTCTAAGTGCCATGGCATTTTTTATGTCCACCTGAGCTACCATCAACTCAGGCAAATGTAGCATCAGTTTGACATCTCCTAATATCATGAGTCAGTATGTGACAAAAACACTGAAAAGCAGAGTGCATGAAGCCATCCCATTTAAAATATTTGTTTTCCTTGCTTTTCAGCAAAAGGCTTGTAGTTTCAGACTTGATCTGCTAGCCAGAAGCTAAGGCCACCAGTTTTCTGAAAATCTGCAATGAATATCTGTTTTCAGTGAAAGGAGTGCAGACATCCTAACATGGAATGGATTTCAAAGCTATACATAAACTGATCTACCTTGTTCTGGTATATTAAAATGCAAGTAGATCAGGAAGGGTGACAAAAATTATGGGTAATGAAAAAGTGAGTAATGTATGCAAAGGCAGTATTCCCTTTTCTCTTCCACCCCATACTTTTTGTGAAAGAAATAAACTGGGAAGAGACAAACAAGCTGTTCTAAAAGCTGATCCTGGAAAAAAAATCTGCATCTACAGGTGGACTCACCCCACTGCAGAGACAGAACAAAAGAATTATAGTGCCTTCTTTCCTGTTGGAAGAAATATATACTGTAGTGGAACTGATTCAGGTTTGCAATAGTGTTCTGCTTTCCTGGACCTCTGATAGCTGCCAGGTAACAACTACTGACAAGAGTATGAAAGAACTTTATGGAAGTACTGTTATACTGCTATAAACTATTAAAAAAAGAAACAAATACTGTAATATTGCATTTTCTTACATCAGGGCCTGATCAACCCGCAAAGGTAGAACCATTTGCTGTGAGGGAAGGGGAAGTTTGCCAGCAAGGTATTTAACCAAGTCGCTCTGCAAATGAATCAGACTTCTGCCTATAGATGAGCCAGTGTTGATGTGTGAGGAACTATCTTCAGTTTTCTGAATTTCACAGAGAGTGGATACAGAATGCAGGACTGTATTCCAGAGCTCATCAAGGACCAAAAATCATTTCACAAGGACAGTCTGCTAAGAAAAGATCTCTAGACACAGACATTATTTTTTTGTTGTTGTCGTTTGAACTTCCAGTGTTATGTTGCAGGCCTGACCAGTATATGTGGAGCTGTTGTGACTTTTTTGACTTATTACTGTTGTACAGCAATAATGCTTTATTAATCCTTACTCAATTGTTAAGTTAATAATCTATTTTGCTATTGTAATAAATTCTGTTTTTTACACAAAACCACCTAGGTACATGCTAGCTGTTTTAATTTTTTAACTTTATTGGGACCTGAAGTAATAGGTTTGGAAATGGACAAATACGCATTGGGCCAGCTTATTCTCACCCACAGATTAATGCATAAATTACAGTATAAAATACTATACTCTAGATAATTGTTTTGGCAAATGGTCACAAGTTCTGGGAGTGGCCAGTCCTCAAGTGCCTCAGAGGATAATGTTCCAGGTTAGTAACAATAAAGTGATACAGATGTAGCAGCAATGCATATATAGGTTACAAACAGGCCACATATACCACTGCATATGTTTCCCATAGTTTCATTTGGTGTGTAAACACATAGGAATGGCAGCAGAAGTATCTGTTACTTGTATATCTAAGCATCCTGTAGCACTGCTTGCATGCACAATACAGGGCCTCACGTGTCACATGGGTGCTCAGATGCACACTGTTCTGTCTTGTATAGTTACAGCTAAGGGACATTGCTATTGTGACTCATGTATAAGCTGGCCTAGGAAAACAAGGTGATGTTAGCATCTATACAGTGTATGACAATGGTGCCAGCAGAAAGACTGAGTCACAGTCAGATGACACAGGCATGGTCTCTCTCCCTCATGGATGGGCCATCCACCCATTTTTTGTGGTGTATGTATGGCCTCACCCACATCTCAGCTACAGGTTGTACAGCATGAGCCCTCACTATCTCCATCTGGGGGCTCCCCTTGACTGAGACAATCAAAGCTGCTCTCCCTCTTGAAGGAGCAGCAGTGGGGTGCATTGCACCTGACATGGGTATACCCACCATACAGCAATTGAGAAGGGTTCTCTGTCACCATAGCAGCTCATAGTCAGCCCCTGATATGTAGGAAATGACAGGGATCAATCAGCAGAAGGGCGGAGCATAATCTCCTGCTGCTCACACCAATGTAGGGATGGCAGGTGTGGTATGTGTCTTTCATAAGGATGTCACCCAGCACTGCCAATGCTTTAGTGAGGTTACAGAGTGTAAGTACAATGCCATGCTAGGTCTCATCAGGGTTGTTAGCCACACATTACTGCCATATCCACCTCCATGTGGAAAGTGCCACCATCTCTACCCTGTCTAGCAGGGTTTTCCAGGTTGAAATGGGAATGTACATGGGATGATTGCACTGGAAGGCAATCACAAGGTGCATTGTCTTCTTCACCAAGTATAGTACTACCTTATATCTGGAGACAGTTGTCAAATATGGATGCAGATACTTGCCAGCCTTCAGGTGCAAGATACCTCATCAGCAGACTCCATACAGGTAATGTTCCTGCAGTAACATTATATTTCTATCACCTTGGGGAGGTTCTAATTCTGCTGCCTGAAGGTAGTGCTATAGCACCAGATCATAGTCATCCAGTGACACCCTCACCCACTCATGCTACCGTAGTGCCACCCCCTATCACCAGAGGACACTGTTTATGGCCACAAGACCCCATTTATACCTATAGTCCAGTACTGACAACTCCCCTCTGTCCCTGAAGGACATTGGCTATGAGGCAGAGTAACCCTTCCTACAGGACCACTGGCGCTGCCTCCAGTAGCATGATCACCTACCCATCCAGGTTGTGATGACAGTTTCACAACTCTATAAGTGATGCTGTTACTGTGTGCTTATAATGGGTCCATAAAGATGGAATTGATACTGTATCTTTACCTGTGCCAATCACTGTCTGGGAGGTGTGGTGCAGCTAGTGCTGCTGCTTGCTCTCTCTTGCCCCCACTATTGTTACTGGTTGATGTTGGCATGTTGGATATGACAGTGGCTGCTGTAGTGGATATGGTGGTTCCCACAAGGAGTGCTTGGTCTGCGTACTTCATTTTAATCATATTATGTAGCATGCCACATAATATGGCTACCGTGACAGGGGCATCCTATAATTTCTGCCCCCTCATAGGTATCTAGATAGTGGAACCAGGTCACTGGCAGATCAAGCTCATGCTCTATAATGTTTCTGATTTGTGTGTGGATAGCGTTACTCTGCAGTTCAGTTATGTGCTGGTTCTATAATGGAGTTATCATCAAGGCTCCAGTGGGTATCTGACATCTTCTGCAGATCATTGGGAAAAAGCAACAGGTGAGACATTTGTACACTTTGCCTTTGGATCAGTATATATCTGCGTAGTATGTTGACTATACTCACCAACTAGGTGGCCCTGTGGAATTTCTCTATAAAGAAGTGGCAATATGGATGAATTGTGTATCAGATGTGGGAATTATGATCACTGCCAGGTTTCCCTGCAGACACATTGGTTTTCAACCTCTGTGTGTTGCACACTACCTATCCATTGATATAACACAATCCATAGACACCAGCTGAGGCCTGTGTTGAATCAGAAGTGCAATCAATAGCACCCAGTAAAAACACTCATGGTGGTGGCTGTCTCTGCTGTTTATTGTAGAAATACATATGCTTAGCCATATGCAGAAGTAGTTCATTTAGGAGTGTACTGAGTATTCTACAGGTCAAAACCTGTGAAATGCCCAATGTGTTTCATGTTTGTATCTCAAATGTTCCTATAGCTAGTATAGTAAATGCTACCCATACCTCAGTATCCACCACTATAGGAAGCCCACTCATTCCTTCTGATTTTGTTCTTAGGCAACAGATATCAACCAATGTGCATATAGAGTCTCTGTCCAGCCAAACATGGTCTGTTAGTTGCTGGTCACTTAGCTGGTAGCATAGGATGCACTGATGGTGCCATTTACATTTGTGTCACCTGCTATGCGTGAATGTGGCCACTTCCCATGTAGCAGCACACTGCATACTACACAAGCTGGCTTGAATACTGGCCAAAGTGGTCAAAAGAAGATAAATCAAAAATTGGCTAGTAAATAGACATTTGCTATCTGTTTAGCATAATACGTTGTCCTTAGTCAGCAATCAATATTACTGTTTCATATGTCTTACTGACCCTTCTTTTAAACCATAAACATCACAGTATACGTGTCTCTTGCATAATTCCCATGCTTCTTGTTAAGTATTGTTTCAGACGGTGTATGCATTTACTAATCACTTACTAATCATGATAGAGAACTAAAGACTTATTTTTACTTTTCTTACATCCAACCCTCTTGTATATGGTAACAGATTTTGCAGCAAAATAATTCACAGGGCATGCAACTAATTTCTTAACTAGTACTTTATGTTGCAAGCTGAATAAAGCCATTGAAAGCTTTTAGTCAAAATCCTCATCTGCTTCAAAAAAGACAGGTGTAACAGGAAAATATAATGTTCTGAATACTATTTTTTCTAACCAGATGTATTCTTTTTATAGCATACCACTGCTCTGAAATAAAGGAATAATAAATGGCTTTTTGGGAGTTGGGCAATACTGAGACACCCAGCAAGCAGAAGTTAGAAATACTGTTAACATGACACAAGAACGTGATGATATCTACTTTGGGAAAACAATTGTGTGCTCATTTGACCTCTGCTGTCAACATAGCATTGTTCATGTGGACATAGTCAGCCTTTTGCTAGGCAAGACACCTAGGATTCCATTCAGTCAAGGGCACTTTTCTGAATTCCTTTTTTTTTTTTTTTACTTTTGAGACCGAGAGAAAAAAATGCTGTTGCACCTATCATGACTGCTTGGAAGAGATGTGTCCTTTAATTAAAATGCTATAATTTCCACACTTTTATCTCAGTCCCATCTATGAGCTACACCACAAAGGGTTAGTACTGGTCTCTGCACTGGACCTTGTGTAGTCTAAAATTGGACCTGTCAGAGTTGGACTTAGAATGTCACTGTGATTTCTGTGGGGGACTTTGGGAAGTGTGATCATTACTTCTTTAACTTTACTCATAAACCCCAGAGGTATGCATAGAAGGTCACCATAGCTTGCCTGCTTTTCCCTATCCCTGTGTTTATACTGAATGGGTATATCAGCTTGTGGTACTGTCTATAGATTCTCCATCCTCCCATCTTTTCTGTAGTACTTTAAAATGTGGGAAGACTATTCCCAATATTACATAGTGAGTCAAATCAGGGATTGTAGACAGAGCATATAGCAGTATTCCTATAAATGTCAGAATTTCTACATCATACTAGGGAAAGCTAGACAAGGAAATTATATTTGAATACTCTATTAAAGCTTAAACCTCTCTCTTCTAAAACTACTGAGCATTTTACTACCTTGATTACTACACAGTGACATACTACATAGGTTAAACTTCATTAAATCATTCATTTTTGTTTTCACATTCCTACTGGCAGTATTTTTTCAGTAATAGTAAGCCAGAACTGAACAAGTGACCACTATATCCACATTTGTAATAACTCTTTAGTTGTTATTTTCAGTTTCACAGAAGACTGTAAAATTCCTACAACAATTTTATCCTGAGAAATAGACAATTGACTTCTAATTGTCCCCTGGATTCTCAAAAGCTTGTACAGAGTGCAAGATCAGTGCAGGAGCTCAAGCAGGCAATATGTCTGCCGTGCGATCCAGGAACAGCCTGCAGGGGCATGCACGACCGCTCCTGCACTAATCTTGCACAGACTAAGCCATGGTATGCAAATCACCCCATTTGCAGGTGAAATCCATGCAAATGAAGTGATTTTGCAATCCAGGAAGCTCGCAACAGTCCGTGCAAGACTAGTGCAATCTGCAGAAATGTACTCAGCTAGTAACCAAGTACATTTTATCAAAATCCAAAATGGAGCTATAACACCTCCAAATAAAGGCTGCATATCATGTAGTAAGCATGCCAATGGCCAAGTATAAGGCCACTGGCATTGCAAACAGTTTAAAAAATAAAAAAATCAACTTTTATTCTCTGCCATTTAAGCGTAGGGCAGCGGCACACAAATGGGATTGGGGGGAAAATAATAAAATAAACCTAAAATAAGGATTCTAACTAAAATCAGTATTCTGTCATGCAAGTCAATGGCAGGCAGAAGACAATCTGGCCATTGAGTAGTAGTGGCTAAGGGGGGAGGCTCAGTGTGAGACATGTAACTATGCATTAGCAGGCAATACTATGCAAATGAGGGGAAGGATAGTGAATCCCAGTTTTCCTCAGCATGTGAGTCAGGTCCCAACAGTGTAAGAGTAGGAATAGCCTGGTACAAGCCTAGGAGTTAGGTGACATCATGGGGGGATGTCAGGCATACTGTAAGCGGATTGGAGCCCTGTGGCTTGGGTTTGCTCCTAGCTTAGCATACCTAAGCTAGGGGGTGTGTCTAAACCTGCTTAGCACTCTTCCCAAAGCCTAAGCAGGTGTGTGCACCGCGCACTGGGATTTACAGGAAGAAAAAAGGGGTTAAACCTGGAAATAGCAGCAGTGTGCACATTTGAACACTCCATTTGTGTGGCACACCCCCGGGCTTAAAGAGGAAGGCAATGGGAAGGGAAAACAGCAGTAGGAAGTGAATCAAGGAGAACTAGCTTAGCTGGCAGGTGCAATGTATAAGAATCAGCCAATTACACAGGCAGCAGACCAGCCCAGCCCAAAATACTACTATAAACTAAGCAAACACCTTCACCTCTGATTTTTCCCACACTCTACACCACCGGTGTAAACAAGCGGGGAACTTTTAACACTCACAACAGCAAAATGTTAGGGGCTGCAATAGCTATCATACAACTTGTGGAAGATGCTGAGGGTGGTGAGGATGTGAATGCTGCTGACCAACCCACAGTGAGGAGATGGAGAAGAGTGTACAGACCCAGGGTAACCTACCAAGGGCTACATGAGCAGGAGATAGTGGAGCACTATAGGGTGGACAGGGACCTCCTACAGCAAATTGTTGAGCTGTGCTGGCCACGCATGACACACAGAACTAACAGAGGGGAACCCATCCCAGTGGATACCAAGGTATGTGTAGGCCTAAGAATACTAGCTACAGGTACCTTCCAAAGGCCAACTGGGGATATGATAGGGATTTCACAGGCATCAGCATCCAGGGTACTCCAACAGTTCCTGGATGCCATGTCAGCACATGTTAGTGAGCATGTATATTTCCCCAACACCCGTGAGGCGCTGGCCAGCAATATGCATCTTTTTCACCAAATAGCAGAATACCCTAAGTTAGTGGGTGCAATAGACTGCACGCACATACACATCAAAGCACCGCCCGGTAAGCAGGGTAGGGTCTACATTAACCGCAAGGGCTTCCCTTCCATCAACTGCCAGGTCGTGTGCAATGCCCAGGGCATGATAATGAACGTGTGTGCTGGCTGCCCTGGAAGCTATCACGATTCCCACATCTGGCATCTGACACAGCTGTATCAGATATTTGCCAATGGCAACATCCCACATGGTCACCTAGTGGGGGATGCTGGATACACACTGGAGCTGTGGCTGATGAGACCCATCAGAAATGCACACACACACGAACAAGAACTCCATAATGAGGCACACGTACAAGGAAGAATTATAATAGAGCATGTGTTTGGGATGCTCAAGTCATGGTTCCGGTGCCTGGACACATCCAGTGGAGTCTTGCAGTACTCACCAGCTACATGTACCCAAATTTTCCTTGTATGTGCCTTACTACACTATATGATCCTGCGTTTACAGCTGCAGCAGGAACAGCACGGGGCAGGGCCACACAGCCCCCCACCATTGCCAAGGCCTGCACAGGCACAGAGTGACTCATAAAAGGAACAACATGAGCCTGCCCCAGTAGACAGAAGGAGGCATGGCCAGTATGCACTGGCCTTGGCAAAGAGGCAATGCATAGCACATACACTGACATGGGATGGACCCAAGGAATAACACCTCTCTACAACTATCACATAGAGTAAAAGGGATGCCAAACATTACACTACCTGTGCCTAACCATGTGTAGGGAATGTACTATGTGCATCCAACCTAGGCAGCCCTCCAGCATCACCTTCAGTACTGGGGCACCCACAAAGTAGGTGACTTAAACATGCCAGTAGGGGGGAGGGGTCACATACCCAACAACAGTCACAGCCAGCAGGACAGGTGTAGACAAACACAAACAAATGCTGTGCTATGGCCTCTGAATGAGGCCTATGGGTAACCTCCCCCCCAGGCCTACACAGACAGACTACAGCAGGCCAGACAGTGGGATGTCAGTTCTGAAGGCTAGGAAGTCAGAAACTAATATGTAGGTAATTAAAAGCTAAGATCTGTAGTACACTGGTATGCCTCTAGCCAGCATGATAGTTAAGACTACAGACTGAAATGGAGTACCCGACATAACAGTACAGTCCTAGCAAATGTGTACAAGTGTCAGGTATGCCCCCCCCCATCCTACATAGAAATATAGTAACAGCCAGGTGTGCCTCCCCAACCTGTGTGTAGGTAAAGAATAGTCAGGTGTGCCCACCCCTCCATCCTACATAGAAATATAGTAACAGCCAGGTGCCCCCCCAATCCTTTTTAGAAATGTTGAAACAGTCATGTGTGCCCCCCCACTATGCAGAAATGTAGTAACAGTCAATGACAAATGATCAATGGATACCCTGCAGAGACAGCATGATACCTGTCGGTGTACAACACAAAGGTCAGCACTGCAGTACAAACTACCTGGACTTGATCCACACATGCAATACAAACGGCCATACTGGGTATGCTCACACACACAGAGAAATTAAAGCAATGTCAGACAACAGCATACTGAAAGGTCAAACTGGGCATGCTCATGCACATAAACACATGAAGGCCATGTCTGCAAACACCAGTGGACCAGACATATCTGGCAATCGCAGTTGTTAGTGCAGACAGTCATCAGTATGCACCTCTCATGCCCTGCACACACAGTGGATAGGAATACAGACATATATGTGAGGACAACACACTATAATAAGCCAAAGGTAGATGGACATAGATGTGTGGAAGAGGGTGACTGTGACAAGTAGCCATCCAGGTCTGTCCCACCCAGCACACAGCCAAAGGGCCACAAACACATGAGGTGCAGATGTCACTCACTGCAGATACTAGCCACCAGTATCTGTCAGCATTACAAACTATGTGGTGCATGTACCAGCTGTGTAACATGACTGTACAAGGAAGTAGTCATCTAGCAGCTGTATACACATACCTGTGAAATATGACCCTGTGTGTACCCGCATGTAGCGTGTCAACCCCTAGATGAATGGATTATGGCCCATGCACACACACTGCCCTCCCCATAACCCTACTATGACAAGCCTGCTGAGGTCATCCAATGTGAAATGCACCTTTGGGATAGTTGTAGCCCACTATTCTCTGTTGTGTGCCCCATAACTGCTGTAGTGTGATAAACTAGTTAAGTAGGAGTTCTAATCCCAGACTTGGCAACTGTGTGTGTGTGTTTGTGTGCATGTCTGTCTGACTGTGTAGAGAGCAATGCTTTTTAGGGTATTCACACTCCCAACAATTCAAATGCTCAACTTTGGCAAGGCTGCTGATGTCATCCACCTAGAAACACACCCCTGGGAAGATTGTAACCCAGTACTCTCTATAGCGCATCCTGTAACTGTGTACTGCTATCATGTGATAAAGTAGTTAGATAGGTGTTCTAATCCCAGACATGGCAAGTGTGTGTGTTTGACTCTGTCTGTGTAGAGAGCAATGCTTTTTAGGGTACTCACACTGCCTACAAGTCATATACTCAACTTTGGCAAGGCTGCTGATGTCACCCACCTAGAAATGCATCTCTGGGAAGATTGTACCCCAGTGATCTCCATAGTGCATGCCATAACTGCATACTACTGTAGTGTAATTTAGAACTATAGGGTTCCATCTCCACCCATGGTGGTTCTGGATGTTTTGTGTGCGTTACAATGTCTGTGTACAGAGCAATGCGTTTTAGGCTAGTCACACGCAGTACATTTCAAATGGCCTACTTTGGCAATCCTGCTGATGTCATTCATTGTGAAATACACCTTTGGGTAAAGGGCTTTCCAGTAATCCCTGTGGTGCTTCCTGTAACAGCTCCATGCTGTAGTGTGATGCAGATTTCTATTAGGGGTTTTATACCCATACATGTTGGTTGTGGATACTTTGTGTGTCACTGTCTGTGTGCATTTTAGGATAGTCACATGCAGTACATTTCAAATGGCCTACTATGGTAATCCTGCTGATGTCATTCATTGTGAAATACATCTTTGGGTAAGACATTTTCCAATAATCTCCAAGGTGCGTCCTATAACAGCTCCATGCTGTAGTGTGATATCCATCTCTGTTAGGGGTTCTATACCCACACATGTTGGTTGTGGATGTTTTGCGTGTATCACTGTGTAGAGAGCAATGCATTTTAGGCTAGTCATGCTCACTATAATTCAAATGTCCTACTTTGGCAATCCTCTTGATGTCATCCAATGTGATATACTCCTTTGGGGAAAGAGAACTCCAATAATCTCCATGGCGCGTACTATAACTGCACTGCACTACATAAATAGTCACCCAGGTGACTGGAAGGGGGATACAATACCTACCTGTGTGGGCAAATGCAAAAGCTACAGTCCTGAGCCACAATGCAGACCACTGTCATGTGGCCTGATGTCAAGGTATACCCATCGCCTAGCCTTGTATAGCCATCTGACACAGTTGACCACCACACATCCATGCAGACATGCACCCGTGCATGTCAATACTGGCACCCTGTCTGTTTGTGTGTGTGTTGTATGGTGCGTATGTTCACATGCACACTCACTACAACCCCCATTGGCATACTGAAGCATGCTGTCTGATGTCAGACACCTCCCCATACCCTTTGCCCATACAACCTCTGTATGACCCGTGTGGTGCATGTGATACCTGCACAGTGATGTGTTGTGGCAATCCCACTTCTGGTAAGTTGTAATCCTGGCCCTACCAAGTGTGTCAATGTGTGTGCGTCCCTGTGAGAGTGTGGCTGTGTTGACTCTGGCACCTGTTCATGCAGACATGCACGTGTACATCACCTACCGTATAGCTACTGTATCCCTGTTGCAGATGTCACTCACCATCACATATATGTTCTGAGGGCTCCACAACAGGTAACCCAAGTGGCGCATCCAATAACTGCATAGAACTCTGATAACACAACATAGTTGTCAGCGGTTTGATACTCTCTGCTGGTAGGTGTGTGACACAAACATTCTTCGGTTTTACTCCCTCACCCCTCCCTGACTTGTCTTTGCCTCTATACGCCTCTCCCACTCCCTCTCTGGTGGATGTGTAGACCTACACTTGCTTTGCTTAGGCAGCAGCATGTATTTTACATGATGCTCATGATCAGCAGATGGCCTCTGCACAAATTGCAGCCCTCCCCTAGCTGATTGCATATGGAACAGCTGTGGTAACATTCCCATAGCCAATTGCATGGAAACACACTCCAGTATCTAGGAACATCATGTTGGTGTTGGCCCTTTTCATTCACTGTGAGCAGGAACTAGATCTGTTGTTTGGCAAACAGCATCTCAGATGGATTGGGGATTTACCTCTAACAGTATACACTGTGGAAACAGGGCAACACACAGGAGGGGGATGTGCCTGACCTTACTACAGACTGTAAGTGCTGCTATACTGCATCTGGAGTAATGTTGGTTTAACAGGGTGTATGTGGATATGCCTGTCCTACATGTCTCAATACCTGCCATGTCAGTTCTCTGTTTATGAGGAATCCCCATCTGTAGGGTCATCTGCAGACTGGGCAGTGTGTTGTGCCTTTGGTTTCATGTGTTACCCATGGAGCATCTATCTCTGGACTGCAGAAGGTAGTGTGAAGATTGCAGTCTGTAGATGGTGAAAGCTGTGACAGGTACTGACTACATATCCCTCATAGGACATATGTTGCAATAAACCCTGTTACAACAGTAAATATATGAAGTTATCACAGCAACATGTCAATATTGGCCCTGTGTATGTGCTTCCAGCCACAACTCTGTCAACCTTTGTACATATGTTGTACATGAAGAGGTGCATATGTGCTGTACACCATAATTAGTGTCATCATATCTGATAACAAGCCGGTGAGATATCAGACTGCTACACATGTTATGTACAGTAGGGGTTATATCTGATGACATAACCTGGACATACTGTGGTTGTTTGTACAGTACTGAGATCTGTGTACTTATGGTGAATGTCGACAGTGTGTGTATTGTTAATAGGTACCCTGGCCTGTTTACAGACTGTGGTAGTTGTCATCGTCCTATGTCCCATCCTATCTGATGTTACATGCTGCCCCACTGTATGTTACCATATTGGCTTACATGTTTGTAGGGCCATACACACACATGTCCCATACCACAGTCAGCCATCAGACCAAACTGTGTAGTGGCCCAATATATGTAGGGTTAGTTTGTGAGTGGCACATATGAGGATGGTGTTGAACAGATAGTCCATATACTGTAATATTATGCTAGCTTGCCATATGTGGCTGTGGCTGTGTTCTCATTGGTTGTGGTTATGCGCTTTCACACAGGTGTATCTTAGCCTATGCTGTGACATGCCTGTACAGCCTGCTATATATGCAAGTACATGTCCATTCCCCCATAGGATATGTAGGTCAGTGTTGAGCCAGTCTCCCTGTAGCCTGCACAGTGCATTGTTACATGCCTAGCAGCTTAGTGTACTTACCCAGTGAGATATCATGTGCAAATACTTGTCAGATGTACTGTTGCCAGGCCTCCCTTAACAGTCATGTATGTAAGACAGACCAGTGAGATGTTGTACAGATGTATATCAATATCTAGTGGGTAGTATGTGGCCATGGCACCCCTGTACCAGCAGTTATTATGTGTCAGGCCAGACAAGGGTGTGTGAATGCATAACCTCTGGTGTCATATGTATACCAGTTGTTATGTGTTATACCCATCTACATGGCTGTTAACATCCATATTGTCAGGCATGGTACACATGTTTTGCACTAAGGGGTTCTGTGTATACCTCTGGACTGTACAGAGTGTGTCAGAATTTTCCACACATATTGGCCAATATCTCTGCTGCAGTCGACAGGGGAAGTATGTGCTGGCAGTGGTACTTTACTATGATGTCCTTAAGATGTCTGTCAGTAGCCAGTGGCACACATGTGGAAAGCAGATGTGACCTCCCACACACACACCATGTTTGTGAAGACAATCCCAATTACAGTAGCAATAGTATATCGAACTGTAATAGTACACAAATAAAGGTTTTCCAGTCCTGCAAACCTGTGTGTGGTGTTTTTTCCTATGACCTCTCTGTGGGTATAAGTTGCAGGCAATGATTGTCATTTGTATGGGTGGCCCATACAGTGTCCAGTTGTTCAGGTGTGAACTGTAGGTATAGTGGCTGTTCCATATTTTGTGCACCTTCTACATATGTATCTTACTGTACATATCTCTGCATGTGTATGTGTAGTCACATGTATATCTATATATATGTAATTATATATATAAGTATAGCTGTATCTGCAGATATGTGTCTGTGGATATGTATCCTGGGGATGTTGATAGCTTCCACATTTTACAATTCCTATGGGAGCCAGACTGTACTGCATGGTATGTTACCAATACCAGCCTGACATCATACAGGTGGGCTGTAGTACTGTTAATACCTTGTGCCCATGTCATGTCAGGTCCTGGTTATGGGATCTGCATCATTTGGTAGTGTATTGCAGGGTGGACGTGTTTGGCTGGGGGAGGGTATGCCTATTCATACAAGACATATATTGTTTGGGGCATTTCAACCCCATTAACAGTGCATGTGGACATATTTGTTTTTGTTAATCTACCATTGCTATATACAGATGTAGAGCCACATATATATATATATATATATATATATATATATATATATATATATATATATATATATATATATATCAGCTTACATATGTATGACTATGTCCGTATATGCCTACATAGCTAAAGATCAGATAAAAAAACATCCTTCCTCAGTGTCTTACAAGACTTGTAAGACACTGAGGAAGGATGTTTTTTATATCCGAAAGCTTTGTCATTTTTTAATAAATTTTATTTGGCTTGACGGTGTGGAGAGACTATTTTCTATTTTGCTGTTAGCCTACTGTAATTACCCAGTGTGCTATGTCCAGTTATTTGCAAGACATACTACTGCCAGGCCAGCATAACTGTTGTGTATTTCTGAAAAAGCAGTGGTATGCTGTACAGATGTATGTCACTATCTACTGGGTAGTATGTGGCCATGTGAACTCAGCACCGCCAGGTATTATGTGTCTGGACAGACTGGTGTGTATGCGTGCATACACTGTGTGGGCATATGTACCCCAGTATTGTCATGATATACCCATGTACATAGCTAGTAGCATCGACATTGGGAGGCGTGGTCCACATGTCTCGCATGAAGGGGACATGTGTACACTTCTGGACTAACCACAGAGTTCCAGACTGTCCACATATATTGGTCATATCCCTGCTGTAGTCCACGGGATCATTACTGTGCTAGCAGTGGTACTGTACTATGATGCCCTTAGGATGTCTGTCCATAGTCAATAGTGCACATGTCTACAGCAGATGTGACCTCACACACCCAACATGTCTATTAAGACACCCCTATGACAGTAGCAACAGTCTACATATATACTTGCAATACATCCATGACATCCCCTTGTACTAAGGGGTTGAGACTATTGGGGCTGAGGTAGGACTCCACTCCATGTTCTGGACATATGGTAAACATATATGTGTACACATATATCCACATCTCTATATAGATATATACACATATACATATCCACATACATATATGGACATATACATATCCACATACATATATGGAGATATATATGTGCATATCTATATATATATATATATATATATATATATATATATATATATATATATATATATATATATAAACACTCACACATATACATATACACAACAATGACTTCAACAAGTGGCTAAGCATCTGATGTCATTCAAAGGGGATCCAGTATCTGTCTGCCTGGGATGAGATGATGTACAAACCATGAGGCTTTGCCAGAGATGGTCGGCACCTGTTGCCCCTTGGATTCAGGTTACTGGCTACAGCTCTTGGCCCCCCCATAGCACCTTATATAGGCAAGGTTCAAAGGACAAAACCACCACTGTAACAGATACAAGCATGCAAAAATGAAGGTAATGCGACTCAATGCTAGAAGTCTAAACCTAAAAAGGCACTGTCCTGAGGCACACCAACAAATGGGGAACATCGATATCTGTGCAGTAACTGGGACCTGGTTCAACATTCCAGAGAGCACACCTGTAATACCTGGCTACAACTCCTATCACACATTTCGGGCAACAAACCAAGACCACAACACTACAGGTGGAGGAGTGTCCATATTCACCAAGGTTATTCACACCTCCAGCCTAGCTCCCAACACAATGCATCTGAGCATCTCCAGATGCAACTAACACTAGGTAAGACTGCAATCCAAAGTGTAGCTTCCTACAGATCCCCCACTATGCCCCAAGATTCTCACTACACCATTATAAACATACTGTACAATATTAATATACAACCAAACACCATAATACTGGGTGATTTCAACTACCCTGCCATTAACTGGGAAAATTACTCGGGTACCAACACCTTTTACCAGTGGTTTCTGGAATTCATACATTCCAACCCCCTGGATCACCTATTCCATTGTCCAACCAGGGTCTCTAACATCCTAGACCTGGTCATACCAACATGGGAGAAAGATGCACCACACCAGTGGTCATCCCCTCATTGGTCAGGTCTGACCATAAGGTAATCACTGTTGACATCCACATCCCACTCCCACCCGCCAGTAAGGAAACCATCATAAAAACCCTCTCCAAAGCCAATGCCATGCTACTCAAGTCAGAAGTGATAAACTTCATGACACCCATGGAGATGGGAGCTGAAAGTGCAACTGGTGAATCCTACACTAAGGCACTGTATGAGCACATCCACTTGTGCATGAATTGTGCCATCCCAAATAGAACCAAGAAGCTGTCCTCCAAAAAAGGAAGCCAATCTTGTGCTCCACTGCCATAAACAAACTATACAACAGAAGGACAAAACTGTTGCAGAAAAAAGAATAATCCCAAAATGCAAACTGCTCCCTTACTAGCCTCAGTAAGGAGGCTGATATCCCTCAAATCTGCCAAAGCTTGTTACATAAATATAATTGCCATAGTTTCCAAAGACAACCACAAGGCATTCTATAGTTATGTCCAGAATCTAAACGGCAATGCTCAGAACTGCTCTGAGCTACAACAGAATGGCATTAAATATACTGATTCCAAGGAGTTTGCCAATATCCGGGAAGGTCAATTTAGTGCCATGTTCACCCTCCTCTCACCCCATAAAGGGCCCATCTCAGTACCAAAAGATTGCCAAATTCCAGTAATCATGACCACACAGGTGGAAACCGCACTATCCACTGCTATGAATACAGCATCCATGGGACCAGATGACATCCGGGGCTGTGTACTATATGAACTACAAAATAAACCTGCATCTCACCTAAGTGCCATGTTTAATCATAGCCTCACCATTGGCTTCAATTCCATTGAGTGGTGCACAGCTACAGTTATCACACTCCACAAGGGGGAATCCACCATGGATCCCGGGAACTACCGTCCCATCAGTCTGACAAGCCTGATCTGCAAGGGCATGGAATGCATTATCATGCAACTGATAAACAAAGACATTGGCAACCAGCAAACACTGGACCCCACCCAGGTTGGGCTTGTAAAGGGCTGATCTTGTCTCCTGAACCTGATTGACTATTTTGAATCAGTCTCTGGAGCTATGGAAGAGGGTAAGTTGGTCCACATAGCCTATCTGGACTTGGACAAGGCCTTTGACAACATCCCCCACTCTGGAGACATAGTTAAACTTACAAAGCTGGCCATAAACTCCTATGTCACTCGATGGGTTGCCAGCTGAATAACTGATGGAACCCAGACTGTAAAAGTAGCAAAGTCCAATCCCAGATCCAGACAAGTGACAAGTGGAGTACCTCAGAGTTCAGTCCTGGGACAGCTGTTGTTTGGCATCTACTTCCCTGAAGTACAGGCCAGCACTACTGAACTCTGGCTAACAAAGTTCACAGATGACTGCAAACTGGGAGCCATTATTGCATCCCCAAATGATGTGGATATTCTGCAACATGGCTTTACAGAAACAGATGCTTGGTGCCAGAGCCATGGGCTCAAGCTTAATGCCAAGTAATATATAGTTACCCCCTTTGGAAATATCATGTACCCATGAATTACCACATAGGTGGCAGTACACTAAACATTGAAAGTGTGCTGACAGACATAGGGACGCATGTGGACCGTGGTTTCACCTTCATTAACCACATTGCCACAACAGTAAGGAGATCCTTCTATGTGGCACACCTCATCACTGAGGGCTTTACATCCAGAAAAAAGGAGGTATTTGTCCCACTGTACTCATCCCTCATTACATCCAGTATAGAGTACAACACCCTGTTTGGTATGTACCTCACAAGACATCTGCAGCAGCTGGGAAGGCAGTAGAAATACCTAACTATAAAAATCATAGGCCTAAAGCAGATGGCCTATGCTGACCATCTAGAAAACCTCCAGCTATACTCTGTGGCATATCGTCTACACAGAGGCAATTTCTGTGCAACATGCAAGGCTATATCAAACCCTAGGAAATGACATCTGTAATAAGTGTATGTTCTGCCATGTACAGTGCATGCATCTATGTCCTGTCATTACAGTAGCAAAGGGTTTTGAGTGTCATGTCTGGGGCACACAAGTATATGAGACCTGCACAGCACTGTTATCCATGTGAATGTGTTACATGCTGGGGTAGCAACCCAGGGTACATGCTGTCACACTGGCATGTAGTGTAACATGGCATTACTACTGTTGACAGTGCTGTCCCAGGCAAGAGTAGAGTGCTAACATTACTACTGACAACAAGCACACCTGTGGGCATAGCTGCACTTTGAGGCCTCACTGTCATGTTCCTGTTGTGTGGGCTGTGTCACTGTATAGATCCCCTACTGGATAATAATCAGATATGCGAAATGAAACTGTAGAGTACCGTCTGTACAGCACATGTTAGTGAGGGCTTACAACATGTAGTAATGGCATACATATTGTTGTCAAACATCCATCTGTTGACACATTCATCCTACTGCATAGCTACTCACCAAACTGGTGTCTGTCAGTCCCTCTACAGATGTGCAGATGGCAGGTATCCAGCTGGGATACATACAGACAACCTATGCTTAATGACACTGACATGTCTGGGCAGCTGTGTACTATCTGTCACATATAGGAGACAGCACCCTATATGGGCCGCATGCCATGGGTACCTACACTACACTACCACAGTCAGCTGAACATGCTTGGGTACAGGTCTCCATCACAGACACTAACCATGTGTTGTAATACATGTTGCATACATGTCAACTGGATCACCTCAGTGGCCATGTGCAGAAGGCACCCAGAGGATTGGCTGATGTATGTTCCTCTCACTCTGATGGTCAGTAACTTGCTGTCTGTCGATAGATTGCCTGCTGGCACAGGGCAGGTGGTATGATACCAATGTACGCACCCCCTACACATCAAATCCCTCCATGGACAATAGCCAGGTACACAGCTATGACCACCTGTAGCAATGCACCACAGTACTGACACATGTACATGTGCATTACTGAGGATAGCAGTGTTTGTGTGTTAGTACACTTGTAGTTGGGAATTCCATGATGGCCTTCATAACCACCTGAACTCCCATTGCCATAGTCAGATGTGGCTGCTGCTGTATTGGACGTGACATGTACCCTGTTACACTCCTGTCCCTAACAGCTACATGTGCCTTGCAGTACCAGCACAACAGTGTTGTACAAATGGGTCGATAGGCATGTGAAACCCATTGAGGTCTGCCAAGTGTGTGTATGTGTGCATGTCTGCATATCTGTAGGGTACAACATTCCGAGGCAACATACTCCTATTACACTACACATTGACACACAGTAGTACAGATAGTGTTGTCGCTGCCCATAGGTGAGGCATCACAATGCAACACCCTACAATGCCTGTGGCATTCACATTAGATGCATATCCCTGTAGTACCACTGTTGTGATATACAATGGGTTGTATTGCCGTCATGGGCAATGTGTGGTAGTGGGTATGTCAGAGTGTCATAATGGGTTCCAGTGTGCAGAATATCCATTGGAGGATGTGGGCACTGTGTACACTGTCATTACACCATGGTACACCCGGTATATGTCCCACGTATCACTTTCTGGTGACCACTGTCACCATCAACCATACAGATAACTGATACCACAATACAGCCCAGTTATGCATGTGCTGTGTGCAGCCTACCTGTAACACATTGGACACATGGACTAGTTAGTTAGCACCAATAAGCCCAGGTCTCTAAGATATGTGTCTGTCTATGTGTCTGTCAATGTGTATATGATGGTATGACACACTATGTATTCTCCATATACAACCATTAGATCCCCCATTACCATATTGTACATGTCTGTGGATGTTCTGCATGTAACATGTAACCTGGTACACACCTCACCCTAAGCGTTGTATGGTGTATGCAATGAAAGCCACACAGTTCAGTAGAACTTCATACCTAGGTCGGGATCTAGTCACAGTGTTGCCAAGTAAGGATGTGCGTGTATGTGGATGGGTTGACATAAGGATGCAGATTATACATGCCCCAGCGGGTCACCTGCCAATGTGGCACAGGCAATAACTGTTATACAAACCTGTGACGTGTGTAACTGTACACTGGATATGTCACAGCCATGGTGTCACCACAGTTCCATAACCCTTGTGAAATATGACTGCAGACAATCCTCCTGCTGACACATGTGCACCTACAACACAAATGGATAACATTATGGAGATCACAATCAATCAGTGTTACTAACAGCTGAAATGCATCATAGCTGGATGGCTACATTACCTGATATGTATGCATTACACATAACCCCTGACATCTTACACTGCAGTACATTGCAGCACTCTATTATAGTCACCGTGTGCATCAGAATCATATTAGCCTGTCCCTGCATCGATGTTATGGATGACAGGGATGTGGCACAGGTATCATCATATGCACAGGGTGTGTTGCTGCTTTGCCAGAGGCTGAGGGTGATCCATACATTTGACACCATGTGTGTGGGTGAGGGTTTAATTATTTGATCGGGGTGTGGTGATGTGGTGTGTGTTGGTATGGGGTTGCCCTAGATGTGTTTGCATAGTGTGTGGGTATGCATGCACACAGTTCTGCCATGTGGCTGCCCTATACAGGTGTTTTTGGACAGCTGCAGACCATACCTGGCAGGGTGTGCAGTTCACTGCCTCTGGCCACAGGCATGCTGACTGTGCCTGCCAGGAGTTCCATGGGCATGTGCAGGTACAAATCTTGATGTGCTACTCTCCCCTGATGATGACAGATGTCTGCTGGAACCATGTCCCGCCTGGGACTGGCCAGGGCCATGTGCATGAGGCCTGCTGTGGTATGGTGTGGACAGCACCCCAGTGGTGTGCTGGGGCTGGTACTGCCACTACAGGATCAGCTTGGCATCCTAGCACATCCACATCGGCCTCCAGCTGCTGGTGTTTTGGCCTACGTCCACATGGCTGATGCACCACTCCCACCATGTTTTCAAGCACGGACATACCACGGTCGAGAAGGCCCACCATCTCATCCCACCATCTATCCATGATCTCGTTATGTTCATGGAGGGCAGCAGCAAGTTTACGGATGTTGTCACTTACAGAAGAGAAAGCAGCCCTCTGCAGCCTCAGGCCCTGTCTGGTGTGCATTTCCATATGTGCCTGTGCCTCCATGACAGCCTGAAACATGCTCTTGGTGGTACCAGTTGTGGCGCCTCTGCCAAGAGCATGAAGATCAGCGGCCCTCCCACAAGCACCATGGTACATCTGCCTATGTAGTGCCCTGCAGGACATCTGGCTATGCCGACTGTGACCCGACACAGTCTGCATAGAAACCACACTCTCCTGGTCACTGACACCAACCGCCAACTGTCCCTCTGCTATGGCCACTTGTGATGGGGTGAATATGGGCACGGTAACTGTGTGCAGGCTTGCGGTGGCTAGGAGGGTGATGACAAATGATGGCACAGTGTCAGACTCTGACAACCCCACCTGTGCCTCAACAGTACCATCATCATCATCATCATTGGTATCTGTACAGACAGCAACCTCAGATTGCATGCAGGAGGGAACCTGACCCACCTCGCCACCTGTGTGGGAAACAAACACACACTTTAAGACCTGTACAGCATTGCATAACAGTACACACATTTACACACATGCACACACACACACACACACACACACACACACACACACACACACACACACACACACACACACACTGACAGTCCACCTTACTACCTCCCTGTCCCTGAGTTTACAGACAGTCCCACATTCAGTTACATATGTTCCCCATCCTGCATGGCACTTGCTAACATACACTCATTAATACTACCCAGTAACGTATCATTCCTCTTCATGCCTACACGTGTGCTCACAACACATGACCTGTTACTCCATCACCTCCCTGACTTGACTGGAATAGGTTATACATGGCTTCACTGCTGTCATCCAGTGTTAACCCTGTGTATGTCCAGTCATGGTGTACATGGCCCCTATATGGTTGGGGCTGCTACATTCACTACATATTTCACACACCGGAGTCTCATACTACAGTCTTGCTCAGTGCATGTCACATCTGCTGCACAATCAACCTATCATGTGGACAACAGTAATATCTGTATACACTCACTGGTGTGCTCTGGTAATCCCCCATTGCATTAGTAGTGCTGCATATGTGGATAGCCAGTTATCTATCTGCTGATGGCAATATGATGTGTACACCTGGTGTGTACTTTCCCTCCCAATGCATGTTCCATGCTACAGACCTTGTTATGCTATCAGCTGTCCTGTGTTCACATATCAGACAAGTTGTCCTGGTGTCACGTGTCACTCCATGTCCATGTATGGCACAATCCCAAGTAGAAGTACTGCCATGTGATCAACCCCACAATCACCTGTGCATACATGGACACGCACACAAACAGACACACATGTACACACACACATCTGATATGCATCGACCACACTCCACTCCACCAGATTGCACTTGCAGACACAATCAGCACACACACACACACACACACACACACACACACACACACACACACACACACACACACACACACACACACCTACATGTGAGGTTGCACAACTTTTGTATACACAGTTTTCCCATTACCCTTCTGTCAGCATGCATTAAATATGGTACTCAACAGCATGCAGTGCAACTATAGTGACTTCATGCTTGTGCCAGTATACATGTGTGTGATGCATGGGCTGTGTTGGTAGGTGATGGCCCTTTCTCTTGATAACACTGCACCTATGTACAATGTGTTACTGTGGACCTGTTCTGCACCCTGCCTTGTACTGTGCACCATACCTCACAGGTGTACAAACCATTGCTGCATGTGTAGTACTGTGTCAGTTATGTCAGCTCCAATGCTCACAGCCCCTATGTGCTAGAGTGACTCATACCTGGGATGATATGTGAACAGATGTCATTTGTGAATGCCTGATGTCTGATTTACAGATCACAACATCAGCAGTACATGTATGACCAATACAAGACTATTACACTGACAACCTTACCATGGCTATGGGGTTGCCCTACACATATCCCACAACTCTGCATGGTTGCAAGGTCTAATCGTGTGCACATCCCTTGGAGCTCACACACTGCTGTCACTATTGCTGTGCAGTCAGGGTTATGTCTGCCACAGTTACTGAACCTGATTGTGTGCAGATACAGCCATTCTTAGCATACGTAGGATCCCTTCTGCAGTGCACTGCTGTGTCATGATGACACACCCTCCCCACCTCCAGCCTTTTTGCAGATGCTTGACAACTATGGCCTACATGTGTCAGTTTGCAGTGTCCCAAGAATGGGACACTATGTGCAACAGCCAACTACCAGCTAATTATGTGGACCATAGTACTATGTTATGACATAGTGTCGATCTGTAATGGTTGCTATTGTAATACAGGTATATTTACAGTTGTAGCACCATATGAGGGTGTTGTTTTACACATGTCCCTACTGTAGGCTGTGTGTCCCGCCATTCTTCTCATCCCTTTGGAACACATTTCACAATGACAGGATGTTAGTTATCTTGCATGTGTCTGATGTACCCTTCCAATACCCCATCATGGTCTCCACTGTGATGCAGTGCATTTCACAGCAATGAAACATGAATGTGTACAGCATGCAGTATGGGTAGGTGTGTTAGATGTCTGCATGGAATATCCCATAACTATTACATGCCCAGTGTATTGTCAAGCATAAACATGAACCATGCTCACCGGCTACAGACTGCTGCCTTGGTGGTATCCTGGAGGGACCTACATAAGAGTGTGAGAGAGTTAATGTCAGTGGCCACAGCTGTGGCATACATAAAGGGTGAGTGCAGCATTATGGTACATCAACAGTAGAAGTCAACAACACTACAGCTTATGCACAACTGTTTATTACTACTACACAGCAACAGACTATGTATATGACATCTCAGATATGCATGCTCTACCTGTACAGATGCAGATGCATATACAAAAGGGATCTAATGATGTGCCCTGGGGCCTTACCTGCACGCTCCTTAGCCAGTGTGTTGGTGGAACCCACCTCCACAATGCACCCTGCCAGTTGTTGGTTCTGCGGGCAGGTAGGTGCCACAAGGCTGCTGAGAAGCTCCTCCACACGAGTCAGGGGTGGATGGATGGCATACCCCCCCTGTTGTGAGGTGGTCCCCCCATACAGCAGCTGCATGCCGACGTACATGGTGAAGCAGGTCAGTGCAATGATACCAGACCTGCTCATAACTGCAGTTCTGCAGGCCGACATCATCGACCCTGTGAACTAGATCGTTCTCTCCAGCTGATCATGGGCTGTCCTGCTAAAAAGTAGCAGATAGTGCTGTATCAGGTGTGCCATGATTACCTCCATTTCTGCAGCACTGAATGCTGATAGTCTTGCATGAGCCATCTTCCCTGGAAGACATAAAGATGGAAACAGGTCTGAGCAACTCATACAGCAGGGTTACCATAGTTCTTAATACACATCTCTGTCTCCCTCCACTATATCAGCTACAACAAACCGTTCACACAATGCAATTGGTATGTCGACAGCTTACCTACCATTGGGACATATGTTGTATTGCATCACGCTTTGTGCTATGTGTTTGTACCACACTTTGTGCTATGTGTTTGTAGCCATGTTCCCTGTGGGGACACTATCTTTGCTGGCCTGTTACAGACTATTTCACCTGCATGCCATTGTCAGTTCCACTATGGTTCCACATGTGCATGTGGTGTGCATGCTATGTGATTGCTGCACATCTGCCATTCTGTGTTATTGGGGATATCTGTGCATGGTATTGGACATGTTCCAGGATTGTGTGGACTATTACAGCCCACATATGTTCCATAACAGTGACACAATAGCATGTGTAGGGGTTAGTTGCCAGCAGAACCACCTCTCCCACCTCATCTGGCCATGTTACCAGGCCACATCGCATCTGGGACCTACCATGGGACCTTATCATCTACTGGTCCTGCACTACTTTCAGGTGGAACAACCTCAGGAGATGGTGTCCCCCCACCACGGGCACACACAGACACAACCCTGTCACCCAAAGTCAGGTCCAGGGTCTGGTGCATAGACAACTCCACAAAGACATGGGGGACTTGCTACATCACCTGGAGCCCTGCAGTACACATACACAGGGTGGACATGCTTGCTCCTCCTGTACAGCCCACAGCCCATGCACCTTTATGACTATGTAGATGCTGTCGTGACTGTCCATGGGTGGGGACCTTGGTCCCATTGCTTCCATATGGGGGCTCAATGGCGTACCCATTCCAAACAACACTCCCCATCCATGGTTTTTACAAACCACATGTGTCATATACCAGCCCTGTATGCTGTCTGTTCTGTCTGCAGACCCAACCTACATATCACAATTTGCCTATTAGCCTTCACCAAAATACAAATCCCACCTTCACGAACAAATGAGATGTGTTCTCAACATGGGTTACACACCACACATCAAAGTCTATTTTTCACCCATTTACTGCTGTATATATATATATATATATATATATATATATATATATATATATATATATATATATATATATTGTGTATTGATATGTGTGATGCTCTCTCACACATAGCATGGAAGGAGACATGTATTTATATATATATATATATATATATATATATATATATATATATATATATATGTGTGTGTGTGTGTAGAAACATTATGTTATGGGTTTGCATGTGTGTGTGTGTGTCTGTGCGTTTATATAAATATATATATAAAGCTGGGACTGGCTTTCCCATACGAGCTATGGTGTTGCAGTTTTAAGAATGATTAATAATTAAGAATTATATATCACACATATATTTATCTATATGTGGGGTACATACAGACATGTGGTCCACACTCTGTAACTCTCTTTCCTTCACAGCTGCACTGTTCTGCCTTGCTGCAACACAGACAGGTGTCACATGTGAACACAGACTAACATTAGGGTGGTATATATGGTGACAGATTGCAGGTAAGCCTATTATACACCTATGGCATTTGTGCATCCTACATTACACATTAACATGACTGTCCTGCAAGTGGTGTGCTCTGACACCCATGTGCCTATCATGACAGCAGTACTTCCACCATCAGCTATTGCCAACACTAACATACCAAACACAGATATTATGGCTTACATCTTTGTCATTCATTGCTGATCTGCACAATTGAAAGGTATGTCCCCCTGCCTGCAGGGACAGACAGTATTGTCCAGAGCAGTTGTTCAGCAGAACATCATTACAGAAACAACTACAGATGGCACATATAAATCATTCCACATCATATATCCTATTATTCTATACCACATACTACAGTCAATTAAATACATATATGTTTTACATACCTGTAATTTTTTTTTCTGACACCTGTAACAACTTTCTGTTGTTTTTTTTTTGTTTTTTTTTTGCTGTCTCTCTCTCTCTCTGTCTCTCTGTCTGTCTCTCTCCACTAGAGAGATTAAGCTGGTTTGAATAGATTGCAGCATGGCTTTTGTAGGTGATGCACATAATCAGGTGATGGGCTCTGCACCAATCAGTGTGCAACAGTTGCTAACTGTATGCAGCCTGCTGTGTAGTACTTAGGATAACCACTGTCATGGCAACCCAGTACTATAAAATACTGACAAATGCGGGCATTGTCCCTTAACCTTTCCTTCCTGTATGTGGGCAGCAGTGTTATAGACAGCAGGTAGCAATACCTCTTACAGCAGGACTTTCAGACACAGGCCAACTACACATTTGTATAAGGTTCCAGACCTACAGACAGAGTGAGTAGTGTTGTTATGTGCATTGTATATTGCTGGTCTTACAGTGTTTGTGTGTACATAGTAGTTTAGGATGGAATGCAGTCTGTCTGCATAGCTCTCAACTGTGGGCCTTTCCACATGATGGTCAGTGGATTATCTGTTAGGTTTTGTCTGTGCACCACACAGGTCTTGTCCTAGATATATCACTGGCAGTCTGTCTGTTGCATGCTATCAGTACATGGCTACATCCATTTGTGTTTCTGATGTCTTATTCCTGCAAGAACAGCCACTGCAGAATAAGGAGGTTGATAAACAGCCCAGTGAGCCATCGCTTACTGCATCTGTCTCGCCACTTTCTCAGTCTGCCCTTAGCATTCCCTCTCTACCTCCAGCATATTTAGAAGTTAATTTTGTGGAGAACACTTTTCAGGAGAGTGAACTGCATCCTGTAACATCTGATAATGCTGTTTTTCAAGTGCCTGTGACAAAAGCATGGGAGATTACCAGAGATGATGCTGTGAAAACTGCCTTACTGCTAGAATTAGACATTTCAGAAACTTCTATATCATACCAGCCTGGAGACACCTTCTCAATTGTGTGCCCCAACAGTGCCTGTGTAGTAGAGGAACTTTTTGAAAGATTGGGACTTACAGACAAGAGGGATCTTTGTGTCAGTTTACAGCTTAAAAAAGATACAAAAAAGAGAGGGGCTCAGGTGCCACTGCATGTACCCAAAGACAACACCCTTCATTTTTTTCTGACATGGTGCCTCGAAATACGAGCAATTCTGAAAAAGGCTTTTCTACGAGCCTTGGTGGAACATACTACAAATGCCAGCGAAAAACGCAGGTTGCAGGAGTTGTGTAGCAAAGAGGGTACTTCTGATTTTAACGTGTACATAAGAGACTGTAATGCTTGTGTGCTGGATCTCCTTCGTGCCTTTCCTTCTTGTCAGCCACCCCTTAGCATACTGCTTGAGCACCTACCAAAATTGCAAGCCAGATCCTATTCTGCAGCAAGGTACCACTCACCTTCTGAAATGTTTTAATCCAGGATAAGTTCTATGTGGAACAGAAAACAAGGATCAAGATAAAGGGTTACTTGGTCACAGTTTGTTTCTTCACGCATGAAATTGCCTTTTGCTTTATGCTGCTGTAAATTCAGAGTGTTAACTACTGCAATGATAAGGGTTGCAATTTTTGAGAGGAGGGAAAGTAAGAAACATCCTGTATAGCAGAGTGAAATGTTTGCCACTTAACAAGTTGGCTGATATGGATAACAAAAGTAGAAATCATGCAGATAGTGATGTTGAACCGACTCCTCGGTATTCATTATTGGCTAGTGTGCATTTCTTGTACAGGTAATGATTGCACATGTTGGATCTGAGAAGGAAGTTGAGATTATAGTCCCCCACTTCAGAGATTTTTTTTCCTTGTAAGTGGTGAGACAATATATAAACTTTGATTTAATACCTAGAAAACATCATCTGAGTGGACCATGATCTTTAGGGGCTGTGTTTATGTGCATGGTTTTGGAACTAGTGGCATAGCTAGCATATAACAATAAAATTCTTGCTGTCATTAAAGCCCCTGCAATGAGGATGTAGGATTTTGTTTCAAAGAATTAGTGAAATTGATCTTTTTACCCTGGTCTAACCCCTTGGCTGCTGTGCGTCCCCAGCTGCGGTGCTCACCTTTTTTTGCCCTACCTGCTCGTAAGGCACTATAACTGGGGACCTACCCTACCCTGTTGACCAGCAACCTCTTATCACCTACTGCCATCTTCACCCCACAACAAGGAATTGCCTCTTCTCTTGCCCTGTGAACCAGCCCCTGAAGAATAAGAAAACAGAAGAAAGTATGTGTTATACATATTCTGTCAACAGAAGTTACACTGTATAACTTACTGTATCTCTTAAAGCATAATCCCCTGCTAGGGTGTACAGCAGCTACTACCACCCTTTTCTCCTTCCTATCCCTCTTTCTCTCCTATACCCTTGTTAATACACAACTTACTGCCTTCTCCTCTAATTCCAGTTCCAATACCTTCTACCTACTAAAGGGAACTTCTGTAACCAATTTGACATTGGCCACTAGGTGGCACCTCTTTCCTAAATTATCCTTTTGCCTTGAAACTCTTCTCTCAGGAACTTAGTATCTTAAGCTTGCAGAGCTATAGTCTCAGAATATCCCTATATCCTCTTACTCTGTATCAGCCAACTATACCCCCTCCATGCCTACTATCAAGGCTACCATCTCACACCCTTCTCCACCTTTCACTTATGTTAACAAACAGCTCTCCACTGATTGTTCTCCTAGGGCTCACTCCTTTTGTGGGTCTATCCGCTCCGTTCGCCCTGCAGGCTCACTCTGCTCCCCTACCCTGCCCCCAAATACCACCTGCCCCAGTGCTTCTACATATATACACACTTACCACACCCCCTGCAAATCAAGCAATCACATAGACCAACCCCTTAAAGTGCCAAATCCTACCTCCCACCATTCAATCTCTATTAACATGCATCCCTATATAATTACCTACACACTACAACTTACAATGTCACCTAACACTACATACACACACATTAAACCCTTACTTCAACTATCACTTCTATCTATTTTAGCTGTACCCTATATACTTGCATCCTATGAACCCCTCAACTACCTACACTTTCACAACCCCATGAAAGAAACCTCTACACCAACATTTATCTTCCCTCATAGCCACAATTATACATCATATCCACCAAATTATCTATCATCCAAATTTCAAACTAATCTTATAAAGTAGGAACCCTTCCAGAAGATATAAGTGACCACTCACTCATCGTTTTAATCAGGAATAAGACTGATATGTCAAACCCAACCATATATAAGGAAATAAGATGTAATAAAAATTTTAACACTGACAGCTTTCAAAAAGAACTTGTAGCTTGTGACTGGTCACCCCTGAAACACCTTCCATTAGACAATGCCGTTAAATACTTTAACTCTAAATTTTTAAACATTCTAGACTACCATGCCCCAACTCGAATAGTAAGAACTAGGTCTAAACCAGCCCCTTGGCTCACCAAAATTACCAAACAAAAAATCCTCCAAAGAAACAAACAATGGGCTACCTGGCATACAACCAAAAACCTGGCAGATCAACTAATATTTAGACAACTAAGAAATGAAACTAAAAAAATTCATATTGTCAGATAAAAGAAACTGTTACTGCCAACTCCAACAGACCAACCAAAACAAACCTCAAAAATTCTGGTCAGGTATAAACTAACTCCTGCACCCAGGTCACTCAATCACACCCACCCCCTCAGGCTCCAATCTTCTTAGCCCCAACCAAATTGCCAATTCTTTTAACACTTTTTTCACAGACACCATTCAATCTTTGGCCAATCAGCTATCCACTAACACTGCATCTCCCTCTAATATTATCCCTAATAGCCCCCCAACATTTAAATTCCAACCCGTTCCTACATCCTTTGTCTGCATCCTTGTCACAAAAATGAAACCCACCACCATCTCTGCTGATCTATTACCTGGAGAATACCTACAAAAAGCAGCCAACGCCATAGCCTACCCCATATCCATCCTCATTAACAGAACTATTTCTGAAGGAACTATTCCAACTATTTGGAAAATCTCACATGTTACCCCCCTGCATAAAGGTGGTAATTCCAAAGACTTTTCAAACTATAGGCCCATAGCCATATTATCCCCTCTGGCTAAAATCATGGAGAAGTGCATTCATAAGCAACTATTAAACCACCTCCTAGCAAACAACCTATTAGCTACCTGCCAACATGGATTCCGCCCATTTCACAGCACCTCTTCTGCTCTTCTCTCCTTCACAGATGTCATTAATAAAAACTGTAATAGTAACACTCTTTCCACAGCCCTCTTCACTGATCTGTCAAAAGCCTTTGACATGGGCAACCACCAGCTATTTATAAACATACTTGGCAACTTCTCACTGGATCCACTTGCTATTCAATTGTTCCAATCCTATCTAAATAATAGGCAACAGGCTGTACTTTGGGTAAACAACTTGTCTTCCCACTTACCAATTGCCCTTGGAGTCCCTCAAGGCTCCATATTGGGTCCTCTCCTCTTTTCTATTTTTACTAATGACCTACACTCTGTATTACCTCAAACCACCTGTATCCCATATGCAGATGACTCTACACTACCATCTCACACCCTTCTCCACCTTTCACTTACCTTAACAAACAGCTCTCTACTGATTGTTCTCCTAGGGCTCACTTCTTTTGTGGGTCTACCCGCTCCGTTCGCCCTGCGGGCTCACTCCACTCCCCAACCCTGCCCCCAAATCCCACACACCCCCAGTGCTTCTACATATATACACACTTACCACACCCCCTGAAAATCAAGCAATCACATAGACCAACCCCTTAAAGTGCCAAATCCTACCTCCCACCATTCAATCTCTATTAACACCCATCCTTATATAATTACCTACACACTACAACTTACAATGTCACCTAACACTACATACACAAATATTAAACCCTTACTTCTACTATCACTTCTAACTATTTTAGCTGTACCCTATATACTTACATCCTATGAACACCTCAACCACCTACACTTTCACAACCCCATGAAAGAAACCTCTATACCATTTATCTTCCCTCATAGCCACAATTATACATCATATCCACCAAATTTTCTATCATCCAAATTTCATAGGCTCACTCACATCACATACTATAGCATTAGATCTAAAAAAATACCACAACCTAACATGTAAAGGACTAACACTATCTCTTGCAATACAAGTCCACTCCCTAATTGATGGTGATATACACCCAAACCCTGGCCCAAATTCTTCCACTTCCATCAAGCCTAGCATACCAAATGCTACTAATTCTGACCTGGTCAACAGACCCTCCAGCTCTCTCCTTATAGCCCATCTCAAAATCCGTAGCATAAACAATAAAGTTGCTCACCTACATGCCCTCATAGATGTACATTCAATTGACATTCTCTGCCTCTCTGAAACATGGCTTAAACCATCCATACAGGATACTACAGTTATTCCCCCTGGTTATAGCATATTGAGACTGGACCGTAACTCTAAGAAAGGAGGAGGGGTAGCTATCCTATATAAATCTGAATTGCAAATCACTTCCATTGATTCTAAACCTCCCCTGACTAGCAACGCTGAAATTCTTATCTCTAAATTTCAACTCAATAAATGTAAATCTATCTATATAATCTGTATTTACTGTCCACAGGCAACAATATCACTACTTTAGAAGCTATCCTAAGTTGGATATCCACCACCTACCCACAAGAAACCATAATACTTGGTGACTTTAATATAAACTGTATGTCTTGCACATCTGAACAGCCCTCTTCACACATCAACCTACACGGTTTTATACAAAACATTACACTCCCCACTAGGACCAATAAACATAACAGCAACAACAGCACCCTAGAATGGATTCTTACAAACAGTCAAAACCAATCTTATAAAGTAGGGACCCTTCCAGAAGATATAAGTGACCACTCACTCATCTTTTTAATCAGGAATAAGACTGATATGTCAAACCCAACCATATATAAGGAAATAAGATGTAATAAATATTTTAACACTGACAGCTTTCAAAAAGAACTTGTAGCTTGTGACTGGTCACCCCTGAAACACCTTCCATTAGACAATGTCGTTAAATACTTTAACTCTAAATTTTTAAACATTCTAGACTACCATGCCCCAACTCGAATAGTAAGAACTAGGTCTAAACCAGCCCCTTGGCTCACCGAAATTACCAAACAAAAAATCCTCCAAAGAAACAAACAATGGGCTACCTGGTGTACAACAAAAAACCTGGCAGATCAACTAATATTTAGACAACTAAGAAATTAAACTAAAAAATCCATATTGTCAGATAAAAGAAACTATTACTGCCAACTCCAACAGACCAACCAAAACAAACCACAACAATTCTGGTCAGGTATAAACTAACTCCTGCACCCAGGTCACTCAATCACACCCACCCCCTCAGGCTCCAATCTCCTTAGCTCCAACTAAATTGCCAATTTTTTTAACACTTCCTTCACAGACTCCATTCAATCTTTGGCCAATCAGTTATCCACTAACACTGCATCTCCTTCTAATATTATCCCTAATAACTCCCCAACATTTCAATTCCAACCCATTCCTACATCCTTTGTCTGCACCCTTGTCAAAAAAATGAAACCCACCACCCTCTCCGCTGATCTATTACCTGGAGAATACCTGCAAAAAGCAGCCAACGCCATAGCCTACCCCATATCCATCCTCATTAACAGAACTATTTCTGAAGGAACTATTCCAATTATTTGGAAAATCTCACATGTTATCCCCCTGCATAAAGGTGGTAATTCCAAAGACTTTTCAAACTATAGGCCCATAGCCATATTATCCCCTCTGGCTAAAATCATGGAGAAGTGCATTCATAAGCAACTATTAAACCACCTCCTAGCAAACAACCTATTAGCTACCTGCCAACATGGATTCCACCCATTTCACAGCACCTCTTCTGCTCTTCTTTCCTTCACAGATGTCATTAATAAAAACAGTAATAGTAACACTCTTTCCTCAGCCCTCTTCATTGATCTGTCAAAAGCCTTTGACATGGTCAACCACCAGCTATTTATAAACATACTTGGCAACTTCTCACTGGATCCACTTGCTATTCAATGGTTCCAATCTTATCTAAATAATAGGCAACAGGCTGTACTATGGGAAAACAACTTGTCTTCCCACTTACCAATTGCCCTTGGAGTCAAGGCTCCATATTGGGTCCTCTCCTCTTTTCTATTTTTACTAATGACCTACACTCTGTATTACCTCAAACCACCTGTAGCCTCCTCACTTTCACAACTGCATTCCCTTACCCAAGACACATTTAACATAGTAGAGAATTGGCTTCTTCAACGATGTCTCATCCTGAACCCAAAAAAAACAAAAATGCTACTATTTACTCCCACCTGCAGAGTCCCACCACTACCTTTCACAATCACATCTAGCAATGGTACAATCATATCTCCAGACTCTACTACAAAACTGCTCGGAGTACTAATTGACAACCACCTCACCTTTGAGCCACATATTAACAACACTATAAGAACAGTAAACAAAAAACTAGGCTCCCTTTACAGGATCAAACCCTTTCTTACCCCACTAGCAAGAATCAGTACTGGACCCACCTTATCTCAACCCTGCTATATGATTCCCCAATCTATACCAAACTATGCAAAAGCAATCTGAACAAGCTGGCTAGCTCCTACAATAATATTGCCAGATTTGCAACTGGTTCTACCTATAGAACCCATCATTGTAACAATCTTAATCAACTAGGGTGGTTAGAATTGCCAAATCTTATCCTATCAAACCAGCTAACTATTGCCTATAAGATACTGTTCCATCCTACATCTACTCCAGTACTAACCAATCTAATCCCCCCCTACAATAACCTGAAAACCCTGCGCTCTTCAAACAAAATAATGGTAAAGATATGTAAAACCAACAACCTGACAGGAGATTCTTTATTCTCCAACACAGTGGGTAAAACCTGGAACTCCCTCCCTACTGATCTTACCTCCCTACCTTCTACTACCCTATTTAAATCCAAGCTCAAACCATACCTTAAATCACACTGGCTATGCCCCTGTGCAAACCCAGACTATCTTCCTTGACCCTATTCTTCTCACTCACACAAAACTAGCTATTTCCTTTTCTATTAACATCTTTGTCTGTAAAACCAACTGAAAGTTCAAATAGTGCTCAATGTTACTTACCTACTGTTATTGATTGTATGTATATCCAAACATGATTTGTTAGCTTAGAATACTTTTTCCTTACTCTTAAGCTAAAATGTATTTACTCTTAAGCTAAAATGTATTTACTAGTATTCTCTTAGCTAAAATGTATTTACTAGTTAAACTTGTTAAATCTTGTAATGTACTTATGCTATCGTGATTTCTTTCTGGAATGTGGAGCTTTTCTCCTGGGTCTCCACTGAAAATGGACATGTATCCAGTTGGACTAGCCCAGTCAACAAACGTAAAATAAAATAAAAATCCTGTAACAACAGCAATTTCCAGGGTGTGTAACAGCAATATTGCAAATATGGCCCTGTGTTCCTGCCTCTGTCCTCCACATATATGGCAGGCTTTGTCCTGCTGTGATACAGTTAGGGGTTGTTAGGTAATAGCCTATCATTATTTACTGCTAGCATTCCTGCTATCATCCCAGTCATATTGTGGACTCCCACAAAATATGCTGGTCAGGGTCCATACATACGGGGGCAACAGTTGGACAACATATGTGTTCCTTTGTACATTCCAGAGGTCAGTGTGTGGTACACAGTATTCTTTGCCCTTGTACAACCTTTTACGGGGGAGGGGTATTCAATGTTATCAACCTAAGTTGTGACAACGTGTCATGGATATCAGTGTTAAGACACATTGAGGTATGTGACTGTACACTTTCATACGTTCTTCCATGGAAACAGTGGTGGGCTACAGCTTACAGTGTTACACACAGTTCAGTTAGTCAGTGTGATTGTCAGATGTTAAGTTGAGCAATGTTATGTGACAGATACATTGACATTACCACAACTAATACATTTCCCCCTAGGGCTTGACTACAGGGTGTAGTTGGAGGCTGCTGAACTACATCTGTAATTGTTGATTGTTACGTATCCTGAAGGCAAGTCCTGTTTCTACTGTTGTACTAACTGAAGGCCTTGGCCTGGACAGCATAGTATGTTAAATATCCACATTGCTTGCATCTACTGTTTTGTGTGGGCCTTGCATTCATCACTGATTACATATTTCAAAATCTATGTGCTGTAAGTAATGGCATACATTATTGTACAGTACACAAATTAAAGGTGTTCTGTGTATGAGTACCTGTGTATGGTGTCATGTCCTTTGAATTGTGGGTGGGTATATGTTCAATGTCAGTATTCTCATTTGTGGGAATGGTTGCCACACTACACATTTCACAGGTGCCAGTTACAGGGCTTGTGGCTGAGGGATATACTTTGCCCCCAGTACTTCCACACTACTTCTACATATGTATGGCTATTGATACCTTTTGTTTGTGTATATGTGTATATACCTATATATATCTCATATATATATATATATATATATATATATATATATATATATATATATATATATATATATATATAATATATTTGTCAATGTATAGATGTGTGTGCATATCTCCACCATTGTAATGTAGACTCCTTCCACATTGTACATTCCCTACGGTAGAATTACTTTTTTGCATATGTTACAGATATTGCCCTGACATTTTTCAGGTGAATTGGCTTACTGTTAAAGCATTGCAGCTGTGATGTGGAGGGTCCTGAAGTCAAGAACTGCATGTGCTGGATATTGGATTGCACAGCATATCCATTAGGGCTGTGGTGGGGGGTAACATAGCACTAATTACCCAATATCCCTCATTTGAGTCCCCACCCCCATTAACAGTGCATACGGTCTGCTATGTTGTAGTGAGTGGTTCAGGATTTTCTTCCCATGTGGAAGTGCTAGACACATTTCTATCTGTGTATATATATATATATATATATATATATATATATATATATATATATATATATATACATATATATCTACATAATTATATATGTAAAACATCTATATATATATATATATATATATATATATATATACATACATATGAACATATTTATCTGTCTATATACAATTGATGTTATATGATTATTTGTGAGTTTTATATATGGCACCACGGGTCAGACCTGACGGTGGGTGACAGGTACCTCTCCGCCCCTGCTCTCGGGGGTCCAAGCCCCATCCCCTGCGGTGGTTCCACCCAAAGGTGATGCAGGGCCAATGGAGGAGGAGGTCCCAGGCTGGGCCCCAGACATGCTGGTGCCATGGCCAGCTGAGGTGAGACAGGTGGATCCGCTGGGACTGGCTTTCCCATACGAGCTATGGTGTTGCAGTTTTAAGAATGATATGGGTTAGTAATAGTCAACAGCATTTAGGTTTAGTTATCACAGCATGCATAGGTATTCCCATTAACCCAAGACACCAGATTTACAACAGTTGCAGAGCAAGCAGAACACATGAATATTATGGGACAACAGTGGCCATTACAACAGCATGCAGGTTTCATTGATGGCAACATGCCACCAGTATGGGGGTATTTTAACATGGCACATGCATAAAACCAAATGTGAATATTTGTAAACCAATAGGACATATGTCCCAACAAAAGTATGAAGTGTACACGTACCTATTGAGGTGTGTAATTGGGTTATTGTTGCACATATGGTAGGGGTGAGAGAGAGAGGTCAATCAACAAATAATATATCCCTGTAGTTTTCACATCTTTCTTATTCACAGCAGTGATCTGTCCCTTACATGTATATTTACACTACTCAATGGCCTTACTTTTTACACTGGTATGTTTGTAGATTACTATATACGCGGACTGTGTCTTACATATAGTCTCCACCTCTTACCTTTTATAGCTGTTGAGAAAATCATTAACAGTACCTGACAAATTCTACACATACTCCCAGATGCCATGCTTGTAGACAAGTATATGAGTGAACTGTGTTGTACCTACAGTCTACACCTCTTACCTGTTATAGCCGTGGAGAAATCTTTGTTAACACTACCTGACAAATGCTACACATACTCCCAGATTCCATGTTGATGTTATACACATACCTAACAGTCTATTATTGCACACACTCTGGTCAAGGCTTGACAGAATGCAGGCGTTAATGTGACATATTTTTGGAATAGCTTTCATACACTTTGGGAGAGATGCTACAATGACAGGTTTGCTTTCATATACATTCTCTTTTTATGTTCAGGTCTGACTATCCATTATATGTCAGTATAAGCTGCCTATATTTCTTGGATCATCACACTTATTTGTCAGGGAAACAGGTTACTGGGTAGTAGATTTGGGCCCATTATCTGGACATGCTGGACAGATCAGAACAGTTGAGGGGTATGACTATGCATACAACTTACTACCTGAACATTCTGCCACATTTCTGTAGAGTTGATGGTTATGATTATGCTTAGAACATACTATCTGAACATTCTAGCAAAGTCTGAAGAGTTGCTGGGTCTAATTATGCATGCATCTTTCTATCTGAACATTTTCACAAACTCTGTACAGTTGTGGGGTATGATTATGCATACAACTTACTACCACTCCTGGGGTTCAAACCCCTGCTGTGTGTGGTAAAAATATTACAGTTGACATCATAGTACACTGTACTATCAGGGAATCGGTGTAAAGCATTCCAATGGTTTCTGTCTAAGTCTCCCTCAGTTGTTCTGTATGACTGACCTCTTGGGACTTCCAACATTGTTATACTGAACTTCTTACACATTTTAACTGCGTTCAACAGTGTGGGTAAGACTGCTTAATACAACAGTATTATTTATAGAATGCAACACTACAACAACATATGACAGCAGAATGTACACAAGCACTCCTGGGGCTATAATTTTATTTGCAAGATATTACACCTTTATTTCCACGCAACCTATATGACAGTCTTCCTGACATATTGTTTTGTTTATTCAGTACATCCCATCGACAATACATTTTTATACTGGTACAACACTTTCCAGAACTGTCGTATTTATTTGTTATGACAATACATGGAGGAATATTACTAACCTGTCTCATGGTGCAACCTTTGCTGAATAGCAGCATGGGCTTGCTGGTTCGCAGCCCACTCATCTGCAGCTGTCAGAGAAATACAGTGATATTTAGCCATTACCTATCCATAGTATACACAAGCTAGGCAATCATTATCTATGTAGTAAAATGGGTACTTAGTGCTGGGGCATCGGCCATCTGCCTTGCTTCTTGGATCCACTGGTCCAAGCGATCACCCCTCCACCACTTCAGGTCAGCATGGTGATGCCTGACCTGCTCACCAGTCCAGGGGATACCAGTGGCACTGGTGAGGTCACGGGTGAGACTGTCCCAGGCCTCCACTTTATTCTGAGAGCCCTGGTACTGGCCCTGCAGTAGTCTCTCCTCATGCTGTTTTACCAGGAGCTATACCATGAATCTGGACTCCTGGGTGCTCCAGTTCTGTGCTCTAAATCAAGTGCCTTCCCCAACTCCAGCCATTCTGCCTACAGTAGGGAGCTGCAACCAGGTATAGGATTTACTGGTGCCCGTGGGGTTTAAATATGCCCAATTTCTTGCACTTTCCTGTGACTGGACAGTTTTGAAAAGGCTAAGCTATGGGCACACCTGCTTACTTAATGTTGGCATTGCTTAAAGGGGCATACCACAGGGCAGATTGAGTTTGTCGGCCTACACATTGTTTACACCACATAGGCTGACCTGTGCAATGCTTAGCATTGCTTAATATCTATTTAGCATTATATTTTCCTTTTGACATAGATTTATTATTTGTTACATGTTATATATGTGTCTGGTATCTGTGATTCACACTGTGTGTGTACACTGTATGGGGTCCTGGGGACTTCAACACTTTATTACAATAATACCTCACATCTGGCCTTACTGCAGTACTCCAGTTCACATATTTATGTTATGTTGCAGTTTATACAACATCACACTGTACATTGATTAATTTTACATGTTCAGTTTGATTTTCCTTTGGTGTGGATTTGTTTGTTGACACCTCAGTCTTATGCACTGGTCTGATGACTTTGCGGTTAACTACTGTGACAGTTGTATACAGGGTCCTGAGTTTGAGTCTTGCAGAGGCTGTTTATTTTGTTGCTGGGCAGAACACGGGCCATTGGATATGGAGTGATTAAGGCACTTTAAAGCAGTTGTAAGTGGGTGTGCACATGTTTACGTGAAGCTAAGCACTGATAACTTCCGGTTACACTTTCTTATACTCAGCTTTCATATTGCTTAATCTGTGTAGTTAGTGCTTACCCCCATGCAGACCCACATAAACACGCTTACTAGTGCTTACATATGCTTACTACTGCTTATTTGTGCTTAAACCTGCTTACTAGTGCCTTATTCATTACGACACTGATACTTCACATGTGCATTTCCTGCAGTACTCTAGTTCATAAATATGTGTTATTTAATAGGTTTTGCAACAAAAGAATTGGTTATAACGTGCTTTGCCATGTAAAATAGATTGTGTTGCAGTGGGACTCAAACCAGGAATGCCTACACATTAGGCCGATGTTCTATCCGCTACACTATTGCTGTGCTGCTTCGTTTGCATATATCTTCCTTGTTATCCTCTTCAGCCTTTTAAGCTGCTTTAACTGTAGCTAAGCGATGGGCACACCCGCACACCTACGGTTAGCTTTAATCGGATTTTTAAATAAAATATATAAGGGTTTCTTCATTTTATTTTTATGTACTGTTGCTGTTGTACACATGGGGGACTGTTGGTGGGGATATGCGGACACCTATGAGCGATCTCATTCATTTCTTAGCACTTTATGCCTGAGGTGCATTCCTCGGCCTGGACTATCTTAATCCCTCCAGTTCACCCTCCCAGCATCGTGCATGAGTTCACTTCTTTCTTACACGTTACCTCGGTTTCTCTTCTGCCCCCCCCGCACTTGCATCCACGAGGCGATCTGATTTGAACCGGTCCATCCAACCCCAACACGCCTCAATCCATAATTCCATAATTTCATACCCATGGTTCCTTCTCCCACACCCCGAGCTCCACATACACAGCAACCATCCATTCTCTGGTTGCTAGCCCAGCCATACCACACCCCCACGCATTGCCCTCTCCACGTCTCGGTACTCATCCAGTATACTGTCTCGACCCAAGCTTCTTCATGCTCTTCATCTGTTTAGTCCACGTACGTATGAGCCTTGCCTTGTTCATTTTTCGAGACACGTGTAAACATCGAATTGACTCACAATTTTTGGTTCATCCTGCCAGGGACAGACCTGTTTTCGTGTCAAGATTAGACTTAGCTGGTCTACTCTGTTTCTTCCACTGGTAGCATCCTGTCAGGGGTTTGAGAAGCAGTGGTTTGCTCATACACCTGCCCAGCCTCATCTCTCGGTTCCGCGGAGCCGATGTCCCAGGTTTGACTTTCTGAGCATGAAGCACACCCACACGCCCCCTCAACATGTACTGTTTTTTATTATTTTCTTAGGTTTTTTGCAAGACTACAAAGTAGTCTATCATGATGTGCTGGTCACATTATGATTGGACAGGAACTGTTTTGGTAATTTACATAAACTGCTCGAAATACTGTATTTGAGCAATGTACAAATGGTTGCTCATATTAATGTAACATGTCTGTCTGATGGGGTCTTGATATTACATAAGACGACAGTGCTAAATAATACAGGGGTTGCTGGTGTTCTCCTTTTCATTCATTTTTAATGCTTTGTTGTCATGAAGTTCGTTCTTGATACATATATATATATATATATATATATATATATATATATATATATATATATATATATATATATATATATATATATATATATATATATATATATATATATATATATATATATTTGTACATACACACACACACACACACACACACACACACACACACACATACATCTACATAATTACATACATTTCCTATACTGTTGAATGACTGTATTGGATGATATGTTTGTGATAACATCAGATGTATGTGTATCTGCCATGACTTAGTGATAAATCACTTTATCTATAGTGTGCAGGGTCCAGGGTTTGTAACTTGGGAGTGCTGATTATTTTGTCGCTGGGCAGGACAAGAGCTGTTGGATACAGAGTGACCAAGGTACTTTTAAGCAATTGTAAATGGGTTTATGCTGGTTTGTGCGAGGGTAAGCAATGCTAACCTCTTGTTACTTATGCTTACAGACAGTTAGCTTTGATCTTGCTTAACCTGTATGCGCATTGCTTACCCCTGCGCAAATGGGCTTAAACCCACTTACTAGTGCTTAAATATGCTTACTACCTCTTATTACCGCTTACTAGTGCTACATTTTAGACAGTAATAGTGTAACGGTTCTTAGGGAGGTGGGTGACTTGAAAAATGTATGGAGTTGTCATTCATTACACAGTTTACCTTCCATTTGTATCTGTGATACTGTATGGGGCAAATGTGATTATCTGTGGACTTTGCAACATTATGACACTGACACCTCATATCTGCATTAAATGCAGTACTGCAGTTCACAAATGTATGTTATTTATTAGGTTATGCCACAAAATATATTTATCATAGAGTGATTTGAAGGGAAAATGGAATGTACTGCAGTGGGACTCAAACCAGAAATGACTGCTTGTAAGGTGAATGGTCTGCCCACTACACTATTGCTGTACTGCTTTGTCTGCCTATATTTTGCTTTGTATCCTCTTTCTGCTATTTAGGCTGCATTAACCATTGCTAAGCAATGGGCACACCCGTGCACCTATGGTTAGCTATACTTGGATTTTTAATATACTAATAAGAGGGTTTCTTCATTTAATTTATATGTACTATTACTGTTGTACACATGGGAGACTGTTGGTGGGGATATGTGGATACCTGTGAGCGATGTCACTCATTTCTTAACACTTTCTGCTGTTCTACATTGCAGGGGTGTGTTTATTCTGGAGAGCTTTGCTCTCAGACATGCCCCCTGCACTCGTACATGATCCATGTAAACTTGGGAGCTTGGGCAGCGCATCTTCATTAATATGCTTGATGCTGCTGTCCTGCTCCTACATGGGTGCTTCTGTGCAGGACTTAGTTAGTCCTGCATGGAAGATTAATGAATATGGGTGTATGTCATTTACTAATAACCATTCCACTAAAGTTACTACTTGTCAAAGCCCTTAGGATCACTTTTCAGTACCCAGTTTTCCATCATAGTAAAAAAAGTTCATCTAAATCTAACCACTACTAAAATATAAAACATCACTTTACAGTTGCTTTCAGGTTCAAGGAAGAGGTTTAACAAATTTGAATCACATTAAACTTACCTGTCATTTAATAACAGACATTCTTCTGAAGTTACTACCTTATTAGAGACATTGAGATAACATTTTAGTACCTAGTTTTCCATTTTACTAGGAAAAGCTCCTCAAAATCTGTCCAGTACTAAAGTTTGCAACATTTTCACTTTACACATGCTATCAGACTCAAGCCAAAGTTTTAAAATGCTTTGAATCATACATCTGAGCACTCAGTGATTTATCTGTAGTAAAAGTTCTTAAGTTTATCATAGCCTGTGTAGTCATTCTTAACCAAGTCCATGTATGTTTTCAGTGCCTCTCCTGTCAGTTGGCATGAGAGAATTCCTCCCTAGTTTATTTGGCTCTGATTTAAGCTCAAATGTCAGTAAATATGATGTGATGTCCCCACTCTAGGCCAGTAATCAAGAAGCCTGAATCCTCACCACTGACACTGAAGAGGGACATTCACTTGGAACAAAAATAGATACACTCAGTATTTTCGGGTCTATATTATATATCCGAATGCTTAAATGTTCGAATTGCTAAAGATCGACCTTTAGCGATCGAACATTTAAATGTTCGAATATGAATAAAAATTAAAAAAAAAAAAACAAAAGGAAAAAAAAAACTAAAGGGTGTAAGCAGAGGGCAAGTCCCCCTGCACCCCCCACACCCCTCGCTACTTAAATATACCAACTCCAAGATCATGCTACAGTGTAGGGAATGGGAAATGTCCCATTTCCACACTGTAGTGCACTGAAGTGCGATCACGGAGTTGGCATATTTAAGTAGCAGGGGGTGTGGGGGAGTTGTAGGGGGGCTTGCCCCCCTGCTTAATCCCTTTCCTTTTTCTTTTTTTTTATTGTTTTGTTACATATTCAAACATTTGAATGTTTGATCACTAAAGGTCGATCTTTAGCAATTCAAACATTTAAATGTTTGGATATATAATATAATCCCAGTATTTTCAGATGCAGACCTCTCTGCATCAAGCACAATTTCCCTTAAGAGCATACAGGGAGCACACTCAGCCTGGGATCTGGGTCTCTCTCTCTCTCTCTCTCTCTCTCTCTCTCCCCAGGTCCCCAGTAAGGCTCCCCACTAGCACAGCTGTAGGGTTAGGTCCTCAGCTGAGTGTCCAAGCCAAGTCCTCCAACACCCTCTCTGTGAAACCAGTGTTTTGTGTCCCTGCTCCAAATAGCTGACACACGCACTCTTTGAGATTTAATTTTAATACACACCCACCTTTGAAAGACTGGCACAAATTACCCACTCTACCAATTTTGCCCAGCTATTTGGTGTATTCACTGCCACCAGTCAGTTACTATAAGGCTCTTAAAAGGGTTTCCAATTATACTGAGTGAAATTAATATTAATACAAATGGTAATGTTGACCAAACAGCCTGGCTTTCAGGAGTGGCCAAGTTGTCACCAAATAAATATATGCAAATACTTTCAAAGCTTAAATATTTTCTAAAAGGGTTGGCCACAATGAAAATTTTAAATATATTAATAAAAGAACAAGAAGAAACAAAATATCTGTTTATAGTGAACACCAGAGTTTCAACCACAGGAAATATTGAAATAACAGATAAATTGGTTCACCTATTTACAGAAAAGCAGTACTTAACTAATCTCACTATATTTTCCTGACTAATCTAAAGAATAACATTCCCTAGTTCAGGTACTTACTACAGAAGATAAGATGAAGTAGGTGAGTTATCCTTCTATGTCAGGTTTCAAAAACAGACTGCCCAGTCTGCCTGAGAGACTTCTCAACATATATCTAACTATTATTTCTGGGATAGCTTACAGAATGACATCACATCTCGTCATCTGACTCTGTTTCCCACACTATCACCAACACTAGAAGCTGCCAGGATTTTAGCACTTATGTGTTACCATACACACAGACAGAACTTTGCTCAGATCTGCAGCTCGTGGAAGTCATAAAACAATTTCAAATCTTTACTCCTCCTACAGAGCTACTAAGTCAGGCTTCTCACAGACATTTTGTGTCTGGTTGCAATAAGAACTGTAAGCTACAATCTTTATGGCATAATTTAATTTCAGCTATTTTCCAAAGTTAGCTGGAACTGAGCTTAACCACTTCTCTTCCAGTATCCTTAGTTAAAACATATACCTTTAAACATTTATGATAATGCATGTACATTTCAATTCTTTACAGCAGGGCACACTTTTGATACATTTTAACACAAGAAACTTTACAAATACATTTTCAACACAAGCATCTGTACAAATCAGTTTGATATACAAATAACATATAATTCTTTACAAAATTCCATCTAGCTGTGGAAGGTATTTGTTGCACATTAACTGCCCTACTTCTCCTGGCATAGCTGGTGTCCAGCATAATCAACTATTGTTGCAGCTGCACCAGCTTTTGGTCACACCCTACCTATAGTTTCACAGTTTTCCTCAGTAATTCTTGCATGGTTGTGAGCATCTTTTAAACATGTCAGGAGCACAACAGTAAATGTACAATAGAAAATTTATAGACCAAAATGTGGAACTAAATATTGGCATGTCTTTGCCAACTACCAATATACACAAACACCACTGGTAAACGTCCAAGAAGATACTGGAAGCAGGACACATGTAAAAGCACATGGTTATTAAAATTCCACATATGGAAATATTAGCTGACTTGGCTATGCAGTTTCATAAGTAAAGCAAACAGTATTTTCATAACAGTATTCATTCCACATAATCTTTTCTGGGCTACAGGCTGCCTTGTAATCAACAATAAGTGTCAGACTATAGTCCTCTTACAGGTTACCAGAAAGAACAAAACTGCAGTCCTCTCCCTGTAATGCATTCACAGACTTTATAAATTCCCTGCAGAGCACTCTGTCAGGGATACTGAGAGCAGATTGATTGTCTGGGGAGATTATTTTTTTGAACTATGATACAGAACTGGAATTCTATAGAAATAGCAAAGCTTTGCTGAGTCTAGTTATGGTGGTTGCCCAAAAAAGCAATTAGTAGAAAATGGAAATCAAAGTCTAAACCAACTTTCTAGAAGAAGTGAATATAGTACCAGAGATAAAACAATTGAAATTGGGATCTTTAGAAAAGGGAAGGAGCAATTACATAGGAAAAATGGGAATTGTGGGAACAATATATGCAAAGAAGGAAGGAGATTTAAAAGAAGGCAGAATTTTAATAAGCTATATAATGCTTAATTGACAATAACTGGATAGATTATAAGTGATGTATAATGTTTGCAACTACAGTTGTCTCAATGGTGTCTGTGATGCATAATGTTGGCAACTAAAGTTCTGTTAATGTTGTTTGTTTTTCATTTATATAACTGTAAGATTGTCTATGTCATATGTGATAATTTAATAAAGATGTTTTTGTTTATAAAAAAGGCTACAGTCCTCTCCCAGGCCCAACTTTTATCCCTCAAACAAGTACTTTGGCAAAATATAATCCACAAGGTTGCACTCCTCAGATAGCTCTCTCTTATCCCATGCTTTCAGATCTTCCTTTCATATAACCTTTCGGTGAGGCACTAATTTCCTGAATTTAGCCCTCTAGACTACTTTCTTTTATAATATTAGCAATTATCAGTTTAAACCTTGTGGTCTATGATCTATCTCATAACTAACTGCTCTGAGAATGCCCCCACACTCCATTTATTCTGAAAACACATGTAGCGGCACATGCACGTTTGACTTTGCAACCTTTTACAACAGAGAGATATTAAAACATACATATGATTTTTATATTTCATGCAATATAAAGATCATTCAGATTTCTGTGATTTAATCTCTTCAAAATGTAAAGGTGTAATGTTGTTATTTTGGAAGGCTTTGTTATCTTAGCAGTTTAGCATAGAGGATTAGGGCTTTAAATTGACAGAAATAGTGACAGTAGATGTGACATACCAACTCCATGTTGAAATTGGGAAAAAGAGGAGTTGAAGATAACAATGACAATGGTGATAATGAGGATGGTAAATTGTTCTGCGGTATGCCTTTGCTCAGTCAGTCTATCATGATGTGCTGGGTGCACGATAGGAGGCATGCTAGATATTGCATCAGTTGTATTTCAGCAGCACCTGTTGGTAGTCACCATTACAGCCAGTGCTGGAATGTTGTGCTTCATGGCCACTTGCACTGGCAGAAAAGATACAGACACCAACTGAGATGTCAACACTTCAGAACTGACAGGGATATATGCTATAAGACCATACCCCTCAACTGTACAGATTTTCACAGAATGTCTAGATTTTGGCCTCATATTTGTGGTCCATTTTTCATAAAATTATGGTTTTCTGGCAAATTAGTGGTAAATTATTAAAGATTGAACTTGAAAATAATGACAGACATTGAGTTTCAGACTTCATATCCTTCAGAAAATGTATGCTAATGTAAAACCTGTTATTCTGTCTATCACTTTCTAAGTGTGTAAGTGCAATATTTAAAAATTGTCCCTATTTTTGGGCTTTTGTCCCTCTTTGATTTATGGCTTTGTCCAGATTTCTTGCTCTATGAGGTTGTGAGGTATGTATAAGACCTACTCAAACCATTTCATCCATGAGCATACACAAGGTATATGCATAGAATGTCTGGACACAGAGGTATCTGTAGCTATAGGGATCTTCCAATAACCAGTGAAGGACTGCTATGTATAGTGTGGGCATTTGCTTCATCAGTGCATAGACATTTCTATGGCATCATGCTACAACATATGGAGGAGAACATCTGGATGTCAGGGACACCAGAGGAGATAACTAACACCATGTATATGAAACTGCATGCTACATTGATGTCCTAGGCATCACATGTTGTAACCATGTTACTATTAAGGCCCAGCTGGTCCAGAGGGAAAATGATATATAATTAGAAAGGATTGCCACTCTGTGAATTATAAGGTAGCCTGTAATGCCCAGGACATTATTAACAATGTGTTCATGTGCCACTCAGGCAGTTCACGTGACACATATATGGCACACATCAAACCTATACAAAGGGTTTATTTGAGGTGACTTTCCACATGTTCACTTGGTAAGATGTATGCACAAAGTAGACAAAATGGTCTCATCCATGTTGTGGGCACCTCGCACCCACATATAACCAGTCTTGTATTTTGCTGGTAATGCTAGATATATTCTTGAGCCAAGGATAATGACCCCCATTCACAATCAATAGACATTGACAGAAGTGTCATACAACAGTGCTCATGCAGAAACAAGGAACATTGTAGAAAGGGTAAAGTTTGTTTAGACACCTCTTGTGGGACAATATACTATATGCAGCAAATCATTTGTAGTGTGTTCCATTCTACAGGTCATGGTCCTTTGTAAACAAGTGGTTGTGGCTGACAGCATCATAGAAGGAGATCTAGATGGCATAGCAGCAGAAGCAGGGCAGGAAGGAGATACAAGGTAAGACAATGGAGGGGTAAAGCCACAGATGAGGCAGAGACAGAAGCAATATGTTGCAGGAATGACAAAACAGCAATATATAGTCTACAATGATGGGCAATGGCACAGGCAATGCAGAGTAATATAATGCATGCTCTTACACTGGTCTGTGTAGGGCAGAACAAGATCCAGGAACACTAAGAATCAGATAACAACAAACTCGCCCAGCACAGGAGGTAGGCAGGGCACAGTCTTCATCACTTGCTCTGGTAGGGGGAACACAGTGATGACTGAATATAGCACTACAGGCTGGGATAGGCTCACAAGATATGAATATAGTAACAATATACTATGGAAGTTTTGTAGGTGTCAGGGATCAAATCCTCCACTGGATGAGAACACGGTGCCACTACGTGACCATTGGCGATATCCACTGTGCCAGCTAGCTATGTCAAGGCTCAATCCATCATGTGGCAGGGTTGGGGTTATACTTCTGGACCTTGTAGAGCCTATCTCAGATGATGCCCCATGGGTAGAATCTGAGGAACATCTCTGACCATGACCAGAGGTATCTGACTGTGTACCATTGTGTTACACAAATAGTGCATCTGCAGTGCTTCTTGTCCTTTGATGTGTGACATTCTGTGCATGTCCACCTTGCATTCAGACCATCCCATAGCCTCAAATTCCATGGCTGCAGACATAGATTCATGACAGTTATAAGGTGTTGCACAGATGCATCCGTGGAGGCAACAATCACAATAAGGACCTCAGCAGCACTATATTCTAACTGTGCCAATACTGCAGGTAACTATACTTGGCTGCTGTGCCTGACAGTGATACCTCTGATCATGGTCATGGTCCAAAATATTCCTCGGATTCTACCTATGGGACATCTTCTGCGATTGGCCATATAAGGTCCAGTAGTACAACCCGGACACTGCCACATGATGGGTTGTGCCTTGACATAGCTAGCTGGCACATACCCTCCAACATGCCACAGAGTAGACATACCAGCTCCACAATGTTTTCGTAGCCACTGTTTGCACTCAGATGATTACCTACATATCATAGGATCATAGGAAGTTACTAAGCTAATAGCCCTAGGGTCTTTACAAGCCTAGCCAAGTTATGCCTTTGTTTCCATGATTAGCACCTATTTCCCCAGGGACAAGACAAGACAAGAGGCATGGTGGTATCAGACTCCCCTTTGTCTCTCACCTATGGTAGGTATGCCCATGTCAGAGGCAGTGGACTTTTTAGATGCTGCAGTTGATGTGGACAAAAGAGCAGCCACTGTGGGACTACAGTGGTATGCCAGGCACAAATGAGGCCATGTTCTCATCAGCCACCTCCCCAGTGGTCTCTGTACCAGTGGATGTTGGTGTTCAGTCTCCCCACAGTGTAGCAGATAGTGCCACTGTGCTATCAAATCATGCCACCTGCATGTCACCATCACTGTCAGGCACAGCAGCTCTACTAACATCATCTGTCTGTTGCTCCACTGTGCACCCCCCCCCACTGGACAAACCTGTGAATGGAAACAGGATACCAGTGTGAACCCACAGACTTATGGTTGTACTATCCCCTGCAGCATGCATACTAGTATACACGGTAATCATTGCTGTGCAATAAATTGTGACACATACATTGATAAGCAGGACATTGTCCTTGCAGGGTGGAGGTTCCATACGGTAGAGGTGCAGGTAGCCAACAGTCATATCCACTTCATGCATGAATATGTGTCATACTGTAATCATATGGTCAATATTAAACTGGTATATTGTTTACAGGCAAAAAGGAGTAGGTGCATCATTTGTACCCACATCCAAGCCAACAACTGAAATAAGGGGCTGGTCCTCCTGCCTGGTGAGCAACATCAGAAGCTCTTCAATTTTCATCAGCCATATGAATGTTGGCAGTCCACCTCCTTTGGTAATCCTGACCATGGCAATGTCCTGAACCTACTGATATGCATGGGATACCATACCTAATCCTCTTTTGACTCTGTTGTTGAGATCTATTATGGCATTCCACAGCATTCACATTCCATACTTTGCTCTGTCAGATTTGGTCCTTCACTAGCTGTTCTGTACCACCTTTGGCCAGTCAATGCATATCATGAATGCAATGGCCTGTAGCTGTACATCATTCTCCTGGTTTGTAAACTTCTCCAGATATTGCCTTCCTTGTCTGATCACACCTGCACCTGTACATCTACAGACAGAAGAAGTAATTTACTGGGTGCATGTGTGTGGTATCACCATGTATCTGTTATTGTCCATGCCCCCTCCGTATCTACCTGATATCACATGTAGTTAGCATTTTGCCTCCCATACAAAATCACAACCATGCAGATATGTAGGGCCATGGTAGTCTCCCCCTCTATATATGTAATGATATCCCATGCAATATCCAGTAAGTGATGCATCCCCCATAGGCTTGTGACTGTGTAGTGGCCCAGCATGCAACATGTATGGATGTCTGGGTGTCTGTACCTACATGCATTCACATGTGTGTACTGTGTTATCAGCGTTATGTGTGTGAGGTGGAATACCTGATCTGGCCAACCTTTGCATATGTCTCAATTACACAAGCTACATACTGAGCCTCCTTCACCCTGCTAGGCACCATAGACATTGAATGGGTGCAACAGCTACATTACCAACCCAATTCTCCTTCCTTATGTCTTTAATGTCACTAATGTTCATACCCACAGCACCTTCACATTAATTCCAATTAATTCCATTCCTATCTTTTGCAGTGGACTTGCACAAATGATGGTGGCACTTTATATAGTGATAACATTGGCCAATTACCACAGTGAGAGTGCTGTTAAGACAAGATAGTGCATACATCAGTGAAATTGTTACACTGTGCACCATGTTATCCATACCTACTGGTATAAGGCATGCACTTTCTGTTTTTCATGAGGTATATGACATTTGTGCACATCAGTCAGGCCAGGAAATGCACATAGTGTTGCACAGCTGTGCAGCAATATAGTGCCTGTATGAAATTCAGAAGCATCCATCCATGAGCATTAGTCTACAGCATTTCTTCACAAATATGCCTACTGAGTGGCCATGGTTGCTTCCTCCTGTGTGAACAGCAGATATCCTTGCATGGTGTTCCAGAGAGAACAGAATTGTCCTGTTTTATCTTCATAAGGACTTTAAGGATTAACTTCTGGGTTGTTAATGAATGGCCCCCTTAGGAGAGTTCATGCCTGATTCATCCTGGTAAGGGTACTATCTGATGTCACAGATATCACTTATAAAGGTAAGAGTGAAGCCATTGCTATGATTCCTGAAGCAGTGCCACCATGCCATGCTTCATCAGTGGGTGGCAGAGGTTCAGTAGATGCATCCAGAAATGTACTGTAAGCATAGATTCACAGGAGATTACTAGGCTCAAGAACCCTTACAAGCCTACCCAGTTTTACCCAGATTTTACCCAGTTTTTCTACCCTTAGGGGAAAGATAACATAGGTCAGCAAATGGGGTTTTGACAATTTTTACAGAGTGCCTCTGCCCATAAGAGACATTGGTGCCACCCCAGGAGTGAGTTTGCAATTTCCCATCCATTGCACCAGATTGCATTTGAAGATGGCCAGAGAAAGGCTCTACTTCACATGAATAAGAAGCCTATTCCAAAGGAGAGGCAATCTCTGGGACACATCTGTCTCCCCAGCATGATCGGCTCATGTCAGAGATCAGGTTTAGATGTTTGGAGTGGATAACACTCATGCAGTTAGTTTGCAAATATGCAACATTTCCATAAGGGCTGGATCAGAGACTGCCTTGTAGCAGGGTTGAGGGATATTTATCTCTGCTTTTATTATGTATTGCTCATGTATACTTAGTCATACTTTATTTGTTATAAGCTGCTTGAAATCATTTAAATATGCTTGGGTGCTGCAGGAGACAGGAGCACCTCTCCTGGCAGTGGGTGTGTACGTGTTGTATAGCTTTCCAGTATACAACTTTACTGCTGTCCATGTCATATGTGTGTCCTAACATCTTCTTCCTACTGTGCCTCCATTATGCAGGCCCATTTGAGGCAGACACCACATTCTCTCAGACTCTGCTAGCTGCAGCAGCTGCTGCTGGGTAGACAGGTCCCTTTGTGACTGCCTGGCAGGACAGATGGAGTCTTCTCTTCTAGAGGTGGATAGGGTGGTCTCACTCTTGATAACACAGCAGCAGGTGCTCACGCTCGTGACTGTTGAGGTGCACCAGCAGCTGGATGCCCACATGAGCAACATGGAGTGAATTAGGACTCAGCTGCATTACATACTTAACTGTCTGGTGCCCTCCACTGGGTCTCTGGAGGAATAACCTCCCCATGATGTTGGACAACCCGGTGTGAGATGCCTGGGGTTGTTGTTTTCTGGATTAGTCAAACAGCTAAACAAACCAGCAGCTCACTCCAGCCCTTTCATAGCATTAGCCCCCTTTTTGTTACATCACTCATGCTTTGTTGCTAAACTCTCCAGTTCTGTCCTCCTTATGTGTCTATTCACTTTTCACCCCACTTTTGTATGTACATCACCTCAGTCTGTCTGTGCTTTGTGTTTGTCTGTCCATGCACACTAACTACCCTTCTCACTGTTTCCCAGCCAAAACATTCCCTCATTACCTTTCCTATCTACCCTTATCTTTTCATATTGAAATAGGATGCAGCCAACCAAATAATAACAAATGCCTCTTGTTTACCTCACTATCTGCTCCATACTGCATAGCCTTATCATTTTTCCTATGGTTGCTGTGCTCTCCTTTCATGCTTTTTCACTTTTCTTCCCCCTTTATGTGATGAACATGTTGCTACTTTAATGTGCACCACCATATTCCTGTTCCATGTTAGTGCTGTCCTGACCTAAGGGTGGTTGCATGTAACAGGCTGTTGCAGGCTGCCATTGCCTTCTGTGTAGATGTCTGTACTGCCCTGAGTACAGAGGGACTGCTTTGTTATGAAATTGTGTATACTAGCCATGCATGTTCTACTAGTGCTGCTCCTTTGGGTCCTGCCATAGTGCTGCACTGTGTGTTACCACCACTTGTCTGCTCTATTATGTGCTTATTCATTTGGCAAGTTGGGCTATCCTTTTCCTGCTACATCCCCTAATTTGATTTCAGCTCCTTCACTCATTGAGCCTTCTTGGTTTTAACACTGTGCACCTCTATGAATCCTAGATAATGTTCTTGGTAAGTCAGTAAAATATAGCTGTCATTTGAAATTCATGCATTGTAGTAGACGCAGGGCCATACCTCTCAGCTGTCCAAATTGCTGCCTCATATTTTTGGTCTGTTCCTCATAAAATGTGTTGTTTTCTGGACTTTTTTGGCAAATCAATGAGGACGGAAATTGAATTCACTAAATAATGGCAGACATTTGAATTTCAAACTTCATACCCTTCAGAAAATGCATGGTAACACAAAATATTTTATTTTGGCAACTTTCCAAGTCTGTAAGACCAATATTTAAAATTTGTCCCTATTTTTGGGGCTTTGTCCCTTCATTTTGTTTGGCTTGGTCCAGATTGTTTGTGCTAAGAGGTTGAGAGGCATGCACATGGCATAATTAAATGACAGCATAAAAGTAAGGTGATGGTTGTTAATGGTAGGAGCATTAATAATAAAGTTTTTTTATTGAAATATTTGCTACGTTCCCACAAGATTGATGTTATTGTTTGTGAAACATGATTAAAGGACAATGACTGGAAACCAGTTCTGTCACGGTATAAATGTTTTTACTGTAACAGACAGTCTAACAAAAAACAGGTGGCGGTGTTATGATAGGGATTAAAGATAGTTATGAGGTCAGTGATTATTACATGTTCAGTGATAACACCAATACTATAGACTGGGTAACTGTGAGACAACCCTGGAACATATAACAGTTGTTGGAGTGTATAGACTACCAAAGTCAAGTGCAGATGACCTAGAGGAATTCAGTCATTTCTTGCATGAAACACAGGAGGGAAGAATAATATTAGCTGGGGACTTAAATTTACTAGAAACAGACTGGAATAATATTGATTCAACAACATCAGTAAGGAAATTATTCACATTGTATATTCAGGTACAACAGTTGCTTCAGAGTGTAAACAAAATACAAGGAGACAGGACATACTAGACACTGTTTGTGTTCCTAAAGAAATTACTGTTACTTCAAGTCAAAGTTTACCACCATTGATGTGCAGTGATCATGGGGTTATAAAGGTTAATTTGTTGCTAGATGATTCTACCAAACTGAAATCTAAACCAATGCACAGAAGATTAATTACATATTATATGGAAGCAAAACAGTCACTATGTAAAACTAATTGGAGTGAGGTGTTCAGTGGAAAAACTGCAGATGGAATGTGGAAAGTTTTGAAAGAGAAATTGTCTGAGTGCAAAAATCAAAAAATAACATCAGGATCTAAGCATACAACGTCAGGGGGATATATTTCCATAAGAACAAGATATCTGCTTAAGAAGAGAGAAAAAATATATAAAAAAAGGAAGAGAGGTCGGACTACAACTTTGAAAACTAAAATAAACAAGCTGGACAAACAAATTAAGCATAGTGTGAGACAAGATCAAGAACAATTTGAGGAAAATTTATATAAAGATATTGAGCATAATAGGAAACCTTTTTACAGATACATAATAGGCGGAAGGAGTAAAGTCATATGAATTGATAAACTGTATGCAGATTCTAAAATTTATTCTCAGACACAACAGATTTTATATATATATATATATATATATATATATATATATATATATATATATATGTATTTACAAACTCTTATGCAAAACAGTTTGATTCCACAAAGCAGGTGATAAGTCATCCTAGTGACATCCAGGTAACCTCAAATACTGGAATCAAATTAGATTATATTGAAAATGAACTGCGCAAACTGGATCTAAATAAAGCAAAGGGAGGAGATGGAATTAATAATAATGACCTAAGAACACTTCAGAAAGAACTTATGGCACCATTATATTTATTATTCACTAGGTCATATAAATATGGAGAGATTCCTCAAGATTGGAGACATGCACTTATTAAACCTGTCTTTAAGGGAAAGGGGAGTAGGACAAACCCTAGAGACCTCAAGTCTACTTCCATGTTGTGGAAAAAATAATGGAGAAGGTAATATTGGGTAAGTTATTGTCAGAATTGGATAGGTTGGGACTTGAAACCATATATCAGCAAGCATATGTTGAAAATAGATGTATTACAACCTGTAACATGATGTTCTATAACAATATAATAACAACTATAAATGTAAAATTGTGCTGATGTAATTTATATAGATTTAACTTCAGCATTTGATAGGGTCATACACAAAACACTGATCAATAAATTAGAACAACTAGGTATTGATGTACTCTTGATAAGATGGATAGCTGCATGGTTTACAAATAGGACATGGCAAGTATCATACAGCAACTGGACAGGTGAAATCCTTGGTTACAGTCAAGGTGTCCCACAGGGCTCTGTCCCAGACCCTTACTTGTTTAGATTGACCCCAGTATTCAGCAAGCTCTGCACAGTGTGCAGGAATAGTGCAAGAGCTGCTGTAGGCAATATGGCATCCAGGAACAAGCTCCTGGCACGTGCACGTGCACTCCTGCATTATTCCTGCATTGACACAGCTCCTGTATGCTAATTACCCCATTTGCAGGTGAAAACCATACAAATGAGGTGAATTAGTGATCCAGGAAACTGGCAGTTATCTGTACAGGAGTAGTGTAACCTGCAGAAATGTATTCGGCTAGTAACCAAGTACACTTCTGCAAACTACAAAACTGAGCCATGACAGCTCCAAATAAAGGGTGTATATAATGTGGAAGACATGCCAATGGCCAAATATATGACCATTGGCATGGAAAATAGGTTAAAAATAACCAAAATAACTTTTTTGGCCGATTTTGGCTGTTTAAGCATAGGGCAGTGGTGCGCAAAAGGGATCAGCTCAAAAATAAAAATAAAACCTTGAAAAAAGCTTTTTAGGCAAAATCACAATTTTGCCATTATAGTCAATGGCAGGCAGAAGACAACAAGGCCACTGAATAGTGATTTCTAAGTGGGAAGGCTCTCTATTAGACTTGTAACTAAGCAGTAGCAGTCATTTCTATGCAAGTGAGGGGAATGATACTAAATCCCTGATTTCCCCTCATTGCTAGCCAGCACCCAACCGGTAAGTGCAGGAAAAACATGGTGCAAGCCTAAGAGTTAGCTGACATCATAGAGGGGTGTGTCAGGTTTAGTGGAGCTCTGTGGCTCGGGATTGCCCTTAGCTTAGCAGAGCTAAGGAAGGGGTGGGTTTGAAACTGCCTAACAGTGTTTACATTGCCTAAATGGGTGTGTGCGCCACGCACCGGGTTTTAAACAAAAAAAAAATTAAACCAGGAAATAGCACCTCCATTCACATTTGAGCACTAGGTTTGCGTGGTGCACCTCTGGGTTTAAACAGGAAGGCAATGGGAAGGGAAAACAGCAGTAGGTAATTAAGGAGAACTAACATAGCTGGCAGGGGAAATATATCAGAATCAGCCAATTACACAGGCAGCAGCCCATCCCAGCACACTACTATAAACTATGCAAACGCCTTTCCCTCTGGTTTTTCCCACAAACTCTACATCACCGATGGGGAAATTTTACCTAAGAAAAGATACAAAATGATAGGAGCTGATTTTCCTCTCATAAATCAACATGTGGAAGAGGCTGAGAGTGGTGAGGAAGACAATGCTGATGACCAAACCACAGTGAGGAGAAGGAGAAGACTGTACAGACCCAGGGTAACCTACCAGGGGCTACATGAGCTGGAGCTAATGGAGCACTATAGGGTGGACAGGGACCTCCTACAGCAAATTGTTGAGCTGTGCCAGCTATGCCTCACACACAGAACCAACAGAGGGGAACCCATCTCAATGGATACCAAGGTATGTGTAGGCTTAAGAATACTAGCCACAGGTACCTTCCAAAGGCCAACTGGGGATATCATGGGGATCTCACAGGCAACAGCATCCAGGATACTCCACCAGTTCCTGCATGCCATGTCAGCACATGCCGGTGAACACATATATTTCCTCAACACCTGTGAGGCATTGCCCAGCAATATGCATCTCTTCCACCAAATAGCAGAATACCCTGAGGTAGTAGGTGCTATAGACTGCATGCACATACACATCAAAGCACCACCCAGTGAGTGAGGTAGAGTCTACATAAACCGCAAGGGCTTCCTCTCCATCAACTGCCAGGTTGTGTGCGATGCCCAGGGCATTATAATGAATGTATGTGCTGGCAGCCCTGGAAGCTATCACAACTCCCACATCTGGCATATGACACAGCTGTACCAGAGATTTGCCAATGGAGACATCCCATATGGCCACCTAGTGGAGGATGCTGGTTACGCACTGGAGCCGTGGCTGATAACACCCATCAGAAATGCACACACACCTGAACAAGAACTCCATAATGAGGCACACGCACATACCAGAATCATAACAGAGCATGTGTTTGGGATGCTCAAGTCACAGTTCCGGTGCCTGGACATATTCGGTGTAGCCTTGCAGTACTCACCAGCTACATGTACCCAAATTGTCATTGCATGTGCCATACTACACAATATGATCCTGCGGAAACAGCTGCAGCAGGAAACAGCATGGGGCAGGGCCACACAGCCCCCCACCATTGCCAAGGCCAGCACAGGCACAGAGTGACTCAGAGGAGGAACAACCTGAGCCTGCATCTGTAGGCAGAAGGAGGTGTGCCCGGTATGCCCAGGCCTTGGCAAAGAGGCAACGCATAGCACATGCACTGAACCCAGGGAATTACACCTCTCTCTGACTCACACATACAGTAAAAGGGATGTCAAACATGACACTACCTGTGCTTAACCATGTATAGGGAGTGTACTATGTGCATCTGACATAGTCAGCCCTCCAGCACCATCCTCAATACTGGCACAGCCAAGGTAAATCACTCTCACTATCAATTGCTGAATGTAGTAGTATGTTCTGCTACCTCTATCCATGGTATGTATGTGAGCATGTAAGGGAATCAGGTGGCTGAATGGGATGCAGCAGATAGTACACACCTATATCGGCAGCATGAAATCCTGAACAAATACTGGTGTCAACATAGTAGGTAGTACAAGACAAGGTGATAAAACCCACTGCAGGACATGTGTTGGGCCAAATGTACGTCCATAGGCACACACATGCATGTCAGTGAGGCTCACATACCCAACAATAGTCTCAGCCAGCAGGACAGGTGTAGACAAACACAAGGAAAGGCTGTACTAAGGCCTCTGATTGATGGCTATGGATATCAGCCCCCCTCCAAACCTACACAGACAAACTACAACAGGTCAGGCAGTGGGATGTTGGTTCTGAAGAGTAAGAAGTCTGAAACTGAAATGTAGGTCAATAAAACCTAAGAACTGTAGTACACTGATATGCCTCTAGTCTGCATGACAGGTTAGAATACAGAATGAAATGGAAGCCAGCAGAGTACCTGAAATACCAGTACAGTCATAGCAAATGTTTACAGTTGTCAGGTGTTTCCCCCGCCACACAATCCTATGTAGAACTGTAGTAACATGAACGTGTAGGCCTAATATCAGTGGAGCACAGATTACCTGAGCTGGCCAAAGTAGCAGGATACATTGTTGCACGTCTACAATATGCAGGGCTCTGTGTGTTAGGTTGTTGTGTGTTGTATATTGTGTGAAAGTGGTCAGCATGTAGGCATGGAGGGTTGGATCCCACTGGCCAGTGGCCAGTACTGTCGATGACATGGCCAAGTTCTCACAACTGCAGTGCCAAACATAATGCATCCCAGCAAGACACAATCCAGCAGTAATCCATACTAATAATTCAGATGTAATATCTGTCACCATCTGATAGATGGACATGGCATGAATGTGGGCCCAGACATACAAACAGTACACAGGTCAAAGTACCCCAGACAGAGAGTGTATAAAACGTTACTGTCAAATTGACACACCTTTAGAATTGTACATACATGTTAGCAGCATATTAGTTGTCTGTGTAGTATGGAATACTGATGTAGTCTGGTCAAACACTGGCAGACCACAAAAGGCACAGTTATGAAGTACTGAGACACTGCTGATGTCCCTGCACAATCCAGAATAAGGGGAATGCCCCACATATATCTGTGAGTCAGCTGCAAGTAGCTTCCATAGCACACATGCACTCAGCTCACCCCATCATCAGCCACAGGTACTTCACAGGTCATATCCCTGATGTTGAGAATGTGTACAATATGGCCCCCTCCTCTGTATGGGGAATAGCCACAGAATGCAGCATGCTGAAGAGGTGGCCCATACAGGTGTGTCCCTAGCTGTAAGTAGCACCCTGCCAGCATCCACACCAATGGATCAATAAGGACAGAAACTATTGACATTAACATCTTGCACACCTACCCTGTCACCCTAGGGGAATACAGTGCCTTGCAGCCTGGGACTGTAGGAGTGACACAATGCATTGAGCTGCTACAGATGGTCTGTATCACTACCAAATGCCCTACAGTCCTCTGTCAAAGGTCTGTGTCTCACCTGTACTGCCAATGCATGTTATCTCATGGACTCCCAAATAACAACATAACATAGTCCACAGAACACAAATTCAAGGGCATGTCGACAAATCCCAGTAGCATGTCCACCCATGTCCTACTGCATGAACTGTGGACCAATCCCTAAATACTGCTGGGATGAAGTGATAACTACAGGGATGCTTATTACATATCATTTGCATAATGTTCTGAAGAGGATAGAATAACAGGGAGAGGGGGTAGAAGCATGGACTAATTAGGTAGGAATTCTAATCCCAGACATGGTCTCTGTGAGACTTTGTGTGTGTGAGAATGGATCAATGCTTTTGAAGCCAATCACAGTCACTACACTTTCCATTGTCCTACTTTGGAAAGCCTGCTGTCATTCACCTTGAAATACACCTTTGGGGAAAGGTTATCCCTATAAGCTCTGTGGCCTGTGTGATAAATGCAGTGCACTGCTGTAGCAATGCATAGTTATGTAGGGGTTTGAATCTCAGTGCTGATAAGTGTGTGTTTGTCATTAGTATCCTGTGTGGAGGTAGCTGTGATTGTGTAATAACAAGACTCATTGAGGGGCGTGTTTTGCAAATTTCTTATATTGAGGACCTACTATATGTCACAATGTCCACCTTACAAGGACAAGAGATGTCAAACAGCAGAGAGGCTGGTGTAGAAAATCCATATCCCTACATGTGACATTATGGATTGGGAAACAATATAGGCAACCCTTGTATTACCCAGAGAACACTTTCCACCCATGTCTCATACACAAATACACTTGGCTAGGCAACAACCACTATGTTGGAAGTTGACTGCATATTGGCCACAGATAGTAACCACAGTGTGACTGCAGTAGACTACAGATGACATGGCACCCTGTCCCATCCCATCCCTACAATAGGCAAATAATTGCTTACAGTGGTCCTTTGCTATGTTCCCCACTGGACACCTGCAACAACTGTAGAGTCAGCAAATGTAACCCACAAATGAAATAGCATGCCTTATACACATGCCCTGTATGGACAGATGCCATTAACACCAGTGAATACATGTATCATGCTGCAAATGTAGGTGCAGGATCAACCTCAGTTCCATAGCCAGTTCTCACCACATAAGGTCAGGAATGCCACATCAGATGATAGCAATCTGTCCACACAACATGCCCCAGATACCCCAGGTGCACTTCCACATGTTACAGAACATGCATGTGGGACATGTGCACAACCAAGACACCATCCATGTTATGGAATATAGAACACATACATGGCAAGCATTGCATGACACTGGTCACCCAAAATAGTAACCCAGATGAGTGGATGGTGAATACAACCTGTGTGGGCCAATCCAGAGACTACACCCCTGAGCCACACCACAGACCATTGGCATGTGGCCTGATGCCAAGGTATACCCTTTGCCTAGCATTGTTCAGCCTTCTGGCACATTCAACTACTACACACATGTGAAGCAATGAACCCATGCATGTCAGTACTGGCAAATCTGTGTCTGTTTGTGTGTGGAGATTAATGATTTGGAAGCCATTCACAATCAATGCACCTCCCATTGCCCTACTGTCGCATGTCTTCTGATGTCAGTCACCTTGACATACCCTTTGCCCATATATCAGCCTGATAACCTCTGTGGTATACGTGATACCTGCGTAATAATGTAGTGTAGCAAACTAGTTAGGAATTCTAATCCTGACCCTGCCAACTGTGATAATGTGTGTCATTCCCTGAGAGAGTGTGGTTGTGTCTTCCTTGATACCTGCTTTTGTGGACAGGCACATGTACTACACTTACCCTATCCCTCCTTTATCACTGTTGCTGATGTCACTCACCTGCAAAGATACCTTTGGACAACTCTCCAAAATATAAGCTTTGTGGTGCATGCAATAACTGCATAAAAATATAATAGCAATACATAGTCAGGCAGGGGTTTAAAACCTCGTACTGGTCAGTGTGTGACACAAACACGCTTAGCTCTTACTCTCCTACCCCCTTCTTTTCTTACTTTGTCTCTGTCTGTCTCTCACTCCCTCTCTGGTGGATGTGGAAAAGTACACCTGCTTTGCTTAGGCAGCAGCTTGTGTTTTAGAAGTGATGCTCATTATCAGCTGATGGCCTGTGTACAAATTGCAGTCCCCCACTAGCTGATTGCATGTGGAACAGCTTTGGTAACATTCCCATAGCCAATTGCATGGAAACACACTCCTATAACTAGAAACATCATGTGGGTGTTGGCCCTTTTCATTCACTGTGAGCAGGACTTCATGTTGGTGTTTGGCAAACAGCATCACAGACGGTAGTGGGATATAAATCTTACAACATACACTGTGGAGACAGGCCAGCAAACAGGAGGGGGATGTTCCAGACATGAGTACAGAATGTAAGTCTTGCTCTTCTACATTTGAAGTAATGTTGGTTTAACAGGGTTTGTATGGATATGGCTGGTCTACATGATTTATTATCTGCCATGACAGTGTTATTTGGTTCAGGAAACTCTCACCTGTAGTGCTATCTGCAGACTGTCCAGTGTTTGGAGTCTTACATGTGTTCTGTTACTCGCACATGTCCTATCTTTAGAAATGCAGTATCATACTCTGAGGACTGCAGTCAGTACATGGTGACAGCCATGTGAGTTACGGACTTCATATCCCTCAGAAGAAATATGTCACAACAAACCCTGTTACACCAGTAAATGTAGGAGTTTATCACATCAACTTGTCAATATTGGCCCTGTGTTTGTGCCTCCAGCCACAACTCTGTCAACCTTTGTACCTATGTCTTGCAGTAAGAGGTGCATATGTTCAGTACATCATTATTTACTGACATCGTACCTGATAACAAGCTAATGAGATATCAGACTGCTAGACATGTTATGTATAGTAGGACTTATATTTGAGGACAAAACCTGGGCATTCTGTTGTAGTGTGTACAATAGTGAGGTCTGTGTATTTATGGTGATTGTCAACAGAGTGTGTATTGTATATATGTACCTTGGCCTGTGTACAGACTGTGGTAGATGTCATTGTTCTTGGTCCTGTTCTATCTGATGTTGCATGCTGTTCCAGTGTATGGTACCCTATCGGCGTACATGTTTGTAGGGCCAAACCGACACATGTCCCATACCACAGTCAGGCATTAGAATACACTGTGTATTGGCACAGTATATGTAGGGTTAGTGTGTCAGTGGCACATATGAGGATGGTGTTAATCACACAGTCCATATACTGTAATATTAAGCGCATTTACCATATGTGACTGTGGCTGTGTTCAGATTGGTTTTGGGTATGCGCTTTCACACAGGTGTCTGTTATTCTATGCTGTTACATGCCTGTAGAGCCTGCTATATTTGCAGGTACATGTGTATTCCCCCATAAGAATTGTAGGCCAGTGTTGTGGCAGTCTGTCTGTAGTTTACACAGTGCTTTGTGACATGCCTATCAGCTCAGTGTACTTATCCAGTGTGATGTTATGTCCAGATAGTTGTCACATGTACTGTTGCTGGGCAACCATAACTGTTGTGTATTTCTGACAAAGCAGTGGAATGCTGTACAGATGTATGTCACTAACTAGTGGGTAGTATGTGGGCTTGTGACATCTGCTCCTCTGGTTATTATGTGTCAGGACAGACAGGAGTGTGTGATTGCATAAACTATGTGAGCTTATCTAGTCTATTTTTTTCATGATATCCCAGTTTACATGGCTGTAAACATCCACTTTGTCAGGCTTGGTCCACATGTCTTGCACTAAAGGACTCTGTGTATACCTCTGGACTGACCAGTGTGTGTCAGACTGTTCACATTTATTGGTCATACCTCTGCTGTATTCCACAGGATCATTACTATGATGTCTCCGGTACTGCATTATGATGATTTTATGATGTCTGTCAGTAACTGATGGCATACATGTCAGTATCAGATGTGACTTCACACACAACATTTCTGTTAAGACAACCCCTGTTACAGTAGCAACAGTCTACATTTATACCTGAAATACTTACATGGCATCCCCTTGCAGTAAGAGGTTGTGACTATTGGTGCTGAGGTATGACTCCACTACATGTTATGGACATATGTTATACATATATGTGTATGTGTGTGTGTGTGTGTGTGTGTGTGTGTGTGTGTGTGTGTGTGTGTGTGTGTGTATATATATATATATATATATATATATATATATATATATATATATATATCTACACAGTACACACACACACACACACAGGGTCTATATTAGAACATCGAAGTTTCAGAACTTCGAATGTTCTAATATCGACACCTACTAACCAAAAGCTGAAAATAGCTAAAATTAAGATAACCAAATTCTTTCCTAGGGAAAAAATTTGAGTGTCCGTTCCTGTTGCTTCGCTATTTTCAACTCTGTGGTGGAAAGTTACGGAGGGGTTCAGGTAAGTGTCCGATTGTGTGGACGTGAGGGTTAGGGTGAGATAGGTGAGTTAGGGTTAGGGCGTGGGTTAGGTAAGTGTGCGAATGTGTGGACGTGGGGGTTAGGGTGGGATAGGTGAGTTAAGGTTAGGGCACGGGTGAGATGTGTATGCGATAGTGGCGGACCTTAGGGTTAGGGTTTGGGTTAAGGTAAGTGGGTAGATAGTGGTGTATATACAGTTTAGTGTAGGTTTAGATGTAAAATGTTAGGTGTATGTGTGTGGATTGGTGTTTGTTTGGTGTGTTTGTGCTGTGTGTATGTGTTTTGGATCAGCTAATTTTTTCCTAGTAAAAAATTTGCTGTTTTCAATTTTCGGTCTTATCAGTTTTCAGTTAGTAGGTGTCGATATTAGAACATTCAAAGTTCTGAAACTTCGATGTTCTAATACAGACCCTATACACACACACACACACACATATATATATATATATATATATATATATATATATATATATATATATATATATATATATATATATATATATATATATATATATATATATATATATATATATATATATATATATATATATATATATATATATATATATATATATATATATATATATATATATATATATATATATATGTACAGATAGATCTATATATGACCATATATATATATATACATGTATATATAAATACATATATATAAATATACATGTATATATAAATACATATATATAAATATACATGTATATGTACATGTACACATATATCTACATATGTATATATATATATATATATATATATATATATATATATATATATATATATATATATATATATCCATATGCTTATGTGTAAACATGACTGTTGCATATACCTTCCCAGATGTATCACACCATATTTATCTGATATGTGTATATTTAGATATAACAACATACATGATTCAACAGTAATATCACTAACAAGTACTACTCAATTGTTGTTCAATGCTATTCAGTATGTGTACTGATAGATATAGTGGAAAAAACAACCAGCTGTCTTCACAGCTTTGATGGTTTACTGGTTAACTGTTGTGACTGCAGTGTACATGGTCCTGGGTTCAAGCAATGCAAGGGCTGTTTATTATGTTGCTAGGCAGAACAAGGGCTGTTGGATACAGAGTGATTAAGGCAGTTTCGAGCATCTTTAAGTGGGTTTGTGTGGGTTTGCGCGACAGTAAGCACTGCTAACGTACGGTTAAAGAAAAAGGCGATTACACCATGTAGGGTTCACTTATTAGTTTGCAAATCTGCTTAGCATTTATATTGCAGCTATACTGAAACCTGCTAAGCATGAATCAGCCCTGGTAACCAGTGCTCACATTCCACAGCTTGATCACATTCCAGTCTGATAAAATAGCAGGGTAATGACATTCTAATAAGTGTATTTAATTCCATGTACATAACATGCATCTATGTGCTGTCATTACAGTAGCAAGGGGTGTGAGTCTACTGTCTGGAACACCTAGGCATATATGGTTTGTACAACACTCTTTTCCATTTGAATGTGTTTCATACATGGCTAGTATCCCAGGTTATATGCAGTCATACTGGCATGTAGTGTATCATTACTTTATTACTGTTGACAGTGCATACCCAAGTAAGAGTAGATTGCAGACTGTAGTCCTGTAACCAAACACCCCTGCATGCAAAGATGGAATCTGAGTCCTCATTATCATGTTCTTGATGTGTGAGCTGTGTGTCATTAAGTATTTGCTAACAGATATTGATCTGACATGTGGATATTAACTGTAGACTACTATGTGTATAGGACATGTCATTGAGGGCTGCTGTCATGTAGTAATGGCATACCTATCAGTGTCAGACGTCTATCTGTCAACACAGGCATCCTACTGCATAACCAGTTGGCTAGCTGATGTCTATCTGTCCACTGTACAGATGTGCAGATGTTGGGAATCCATCTTGGCTGCATACAGGCAATCTATGCTTGAGTGACACTGACATGTCTGCCCAGCTATGTTATGAATGCCGCAGCTAGGAATCCACACCCTGTACACACCACATGCCATGGATACCTCAACTACACTACCACAGTCAACAGAACTTGCTTGGGTACAAGTCTCCAAGACAGTCACTGACCATGTTATGTAATACATGTTGCATACATGTCAACTGGAGCACCTCACTGGTGCTCTGCAAGAAGCAACCAGATGACTGGATGCTGCATGTAACTCTCACCCTGAGGATCACCCCTGTGGTATCTGTTGAAAGTTTGGCCTGCTGGCACATGGTAGGTGGCATAATACCACTGTACACACATCCCCATATACTTCCCATCTCTCCATGGACAATAACCTGGTACACACCTATGAACACCTACACCGATGGACCCCAGTATTGACAAATGTGTACATGTGCATTACTGAGAGCAACAGTGTCTGTGTGTTTGTAGACCTGTAGTTGATAATACCCAGAGGCCCTTCACACCCACTGCACCCCCCATTGCAATAGTTAGATGTGGCTGCTGCTGTACTGGACATTACATATACCTTGTTACACTCTCCACCCTGAGGGCTACCTGGTGCTTGCAGTACCAGCACAACACTGTTGTGCAAATAGGTTGATAGGCATGGGATACCCTCTGAGTTCTGGTAAGTGTGTGTATGTGTGCAAGTGTGTATATTTGTAGGATACAGCATTCTGAGGCCACATTCTCCTAATACAATATGCCTTGACACACAGTAATAGGATTAGTGATGTTGCTGACCATAGGAGAGCCATGACAATGCATCACCCTACAATCCCTGTGGCATGTGCATTAGATGCATATCCCTGTAGTAGCACTCTTGGGATAGACAAGGGGTTGTATTGCAGTCCTGGTCAATGTGCGATGGTGAGTATGTCAGAGTATTATCATGGGTTTCAGTGCATACAATATCAACTGTGAGGTGTGGGTGCTGGGTATACTGCCTTTACATGTCCCATGTTCCACTGTATGGGGACCACTGTTACCATCAACCATACAGGTAACTGATAACACTATCCAGCCCAGTTATGCATGTGCTGTGTACAATGTATCTGTAACAGAATGGACACACTGACAAGATAGTTAGCACTGATAAGCCTAGGTTTCTCAGATGTGTGTATGACTGTTAGGTGTTTGTCAATGTGCATATAACAGTATGTCACACTATGTATTGTCCATAAACAACCAATACATCCCCCATTACCATACTGTACAGGGCCTGGGGATGTTCTTCATGTAACATGTAACCTGGAACACACCTCATCCTAAAAGCTGTGTGGTGTGTGCAATTAAACCCACACACATCAGTAGCACTACATACCTAGGTAGGGGTTCTAGTCCCAGTGTTGCCAAGTAAGAGTGCATGTGTAGGTGAAGGAATCTACTTCCATTTGCAGAATATACATGTCCCAGGAGGTCATCTGTCTGAGAACTTCCTGGCAAATGGTAACATTTCACAGGTATCATCCTGTGGAAATACATTCCATAACAACTACTGGTAGATGTGTAAATACCCTCTTCCCCACTGTATAGGTATATAGTGATACTGGGGTTGGTATATATAGCTGGGTGTGGCTCTTGTGGACACAGCCACCATCATTGCAGTTACTGTTGAGTGTATCCCCCCTCTTAGTTTGCTGTAATACTGTACAGTTCATGTTAACAGGTTAAGTAGCTGTCTATCACACTATCTGTGTTTCTACAGCACCTCACGCCCTCCAAAGGGTAGGGCTGTGCCACTCACACCAGCACACCTATGTTTACTGAGTTGAGGATTGCACTACATTGGGGAAGGGGACATATACCCTGCCAGTACCATCGTCAATGACATTAAACTAGCAGACTGCTTATTTCCCAATGTGTTGTTGTGCCTATTCTTTCTTTGTGGAATTACATAAGCTAAAATGGGTTCCTTGCACAGGTACATACACACACTGGCTTAAACTAAAAAACATGTTGATACTTTCCCAACTCACCTTTGCCCATAGGATATTTTACCAACTTAATAACACACCCATACTTTCTAACCTTATTACCCCTTATACTAACCTAAATTCCTTATGGTCTTCAAGCAAACCTAGTGAGGTTAACCAAGTCTAACAACATTGCTGGTGACTCCCTATTCTCCAATACCATCGGTAAATATTGGAATCTCCTACCTACTGCTCTAACTTCCATTCCCTCCCCTTTCTGCTTTAAACCAAAGCTTAAAATACACCTTAAAACACACTGGTTATGCCCATGCATCGATAATCTTGTGATTCCCCTAATTTTTCTCTTTATAACATCTTCTTTCATTACTCTCTTCTGCTTACCCATTGAGAAGCTTCTCTCATAAACACCTTTTACAAGTAGTAACTATTACAAACTATTAAATAACTTTGGATGTGAAAGTAATTTCCTGAATGTACTTTATACTTTCCACAAATGTTTTACTGTTACAGAACCTTTCTATCTTGTATTTCTGTAATAGAACTTAATGGTGATGTCCTATCTAGTATGTAAGTATCAATTGTGTAATGTAGTCTAGAATCATGTTTTGCCTGTTACTTGTTTTATATATAATGTAACTGTGTTTGTCTCTATGTGGAGCTTTTCTCCCCGGGCCTCTGCTGAAAATGGAAATACATCCAGTCAGACCAGCCTGGTAAACAAATGTAAAATAAAATAAATAAATAAATAAAATGTGTACAGTATTCTCTGTGTATTGCATCAACGTCAAAGCCTCTGTGTGTGTTATACACAAACATGCAGTGTGTAACACCCAGTACACTTACCATTGTCCACTGTAGAAGGGCTGCTGACATCAGCCACCATGCACTTACCTGTATACACCCCCAGACCTATCAGCCATGTAGCACATGCAGTAACTGTTATACAGACATGTAACATGTTTTCATCTGTACCCAGGATATAGCAGAGCCAAGGTGTCACCACAGTGCCATACCCCTTGTAGGATACAACAGCAAACCATCATTCTGCTGACACATGGACACCCACAACACAAACAGAATACATTATGGAGACCACAATCACTCAGTGTTAATAACAGCTATAATGCATCATGTCTGGACAGCTACACATCCTGACATGTAAGCATTAAACTTTACAGCTGGCAACATGTTACACAGTATTGCATTGGTACACTGTAGTACAGTCACCCTGTGCATCAGAACCATATTAGCCTGTCCCTGCATGGATGTCATGGATGACAGGGATGTAGCACAGGTATCATCATATGCACAGAGTGTGTTGTTGGTTTGCCTGAGACCTAGACTGAGACATATGTTTGACACCATGTGTGTGAGTGAGGGGGTTTAATTATTAATTGGGCTGTTGTGATGTGGTGTGTGTAGGTATGGGGTTGCTCTAGCTGTGTTGGTAATGTGTGTGTGTATGCATGCACACAGTTCTGCCATGTGGCTGCCCTATACATGGGTTTGTTCGACAGTTACAGACCATACCTGGCAGGGTATGCAGTTTACTGTCTCCGGCCATAGACATGAGAACTGTGCCTACCAGGGGTTCCACGTGTACCACCAGGTACAAGCCACAATATGGTATTCTCCCCTGATGATGACATATGTCTGCTGGATCCAGGTCTCTCTTGGGACTGGCCAGGGCCACATGCACGTGGCCTGCTGTGGTGTGGTGTGGTGTGGACAGTGCCCCCCCCTGCAGTGCTGGAGCTAGTACTGCCACTATGTAAGTGGCCCTGAGTTCTGGCACATCCAAGTTGACCTCCAGCTGTTGGTGTTGCTGGCCTATGTTCACATGGCTGTCACACTACTCCCACCATATGCTCAAGCACAGACATTCCACGGTCGTGGATTCCCACCATCTCACCCAACCATCTATCCATGACCTCTGCAAAATAACAGTGGGCACCCGCAAGATCACAGATGTTGCCAATAACAGCTGAATAAGTAGCCTTCTGCAGCCTCAGACCCTGTCTGGTGTACCTTTCCATATGTGCCTGCACCTCCATTATGGTCTGAAACATGCATCTGGTGACATCAGATGTGGCACTTCTGCCAGGGGCATGATACCAGCAGCCCTCCTATGAGCACCCCTGTACATCTGCCTATGTGGTACCCCACCAGACTTCCGGCTATGGCTGCTGTGTCCAGACACATGTGCCATAGATACCACACTGTCCTGTCCCATGCCACTAACTGCTAACTGTCCCTCAGCTATGGCCACTGGTGATGGGGTATGTATAGGCAATGTGACTGTGTGCGGCAATGGGGTGGATAACAGTGGGATGTCAAACAATGGTGCAGCTTCAGCCACTGACAACCCTGCCTGTGCCTCAGCACACTTATCATCATTATCAGTGTCTGTATGGACACCAACATCAGATTGCCTGCAGGAGGGACCCTGACCCACCTTGCCACCTGTGAGGGGAAAACAAGAAATGCACTTTAAGACCTGTACATCATTGCTTAAAAGTACACACATACACACACATACACACACACACACACACACACACACACACACACACACACACACACACACACACTGACATTCCACCATACTACTTACTTGTCCCTGAGTTTACAGAATGTCCCTAATTATTCTCTTATTTTCCCCATCCTGCATCAGTCTTGAATAATTACAGTCAATAACACCAATCATTAATGTATAATTCTTCTAATTGCTCAGCAAAGTGACCACAAAACATGACCTGTCACCCCATTAACTCTTTAACTTGATTGGAGTAATTTTTTCAAAGACTCCCTGATGTTATTAAGTGTTCACCCTGGATTTGGCCAGAAGTCTTGTGCATGGCCACCATATGTTATGGGCTACTACAGTCAGTCAATAATGTCACTCACTGAAGTTTCATACTTAACTATTGTTCAGTAGATGCAAGATCTGTTGCTCTATTAACCTTTTATGTGGACTACAGTAATATTTGGAAACACTCTCTGGTGTTGTTTAGTAATTCCCCAATGAATCTTTAGTGCTGCATACTTGGGTATTCTTTCGCCTTTCTGCTGATTGCAATTTAAAAAAGTGTCTAGTTTTCCCTCCCAATGTATCTTTCATGCTGCAGACTTTATTATTCTATCAGCTTTCCTGTGATAACATTTTAGAAAACTATGACTGGTATTTAATGTGTCTGTTCATTTCCATCTACTGCACAATTTCTAAGGGAAGTTGAGAGGTAAGAACAGCCCCAACTCACACATGTGCATACATGGACACACACACAAACACACACCCATTCTACATACATCAACACCCCCTCCACTCCACCAGGAACGACTTACAGAAAATTCACCCCCCCACACACACACGCACACACACACACACACACACACACACACACACACACACACACACACACACACACACACACACACACACACACACACACACGCACACACACACACACACACACACACACACACACACTTACAGATGAGGTTGCACAAAGATATTACACACAGACCTCTCATTACCCATCTATCATAGGTTCATAGGTTCATACTAGGCTATCTGCCCTAGGGCAATTATAAGCCTAGCCAGAGTGTGTTTGGCTTTCACCACCCATTTTATATGAATTTTGCTATGCCCTTTTTCGAGGTTAGTATACTGTGCCTCTGTCTAACAGTGACACAGAAGTGATACCCAGGGTAAACCTACAATCTCCCATCCACTCATCAAGATTCCTCTTGAAGAGAGTCAATGAGGGACTCTGCCAAACCTGGACTAGGATTTTATTCCAGAGTGAAGGGAGCCTCTGGGTTATGAATCTGTCCCTCCAGCATGTCCTATTTATTTCAGTGCTGAGGTTCAAGTCTCTCGAGCGTGTAGCTCAATGGGATTTGGATTTTCTGAGGTGCAGCATGTCCATTAATTGCGGGTTGGACATGGCTTTATATGTCAGGCACAGATCGCCTCTGAGCAGGTGGTATGCCACTGAGGAGAGCTGGAGTTTCTTTAACTGGGCAGCATATGGCATCTGTTTGAGCCCTTTGATCCTCTTGGTGAGGTACTTTTGGGGTCTTTCCAGTTGCTGCAGGTGTCTGGTAAGGTACATCCCAAAGGGGGCATTGTACTCAATTATGGGCCTGATGAGGGATGAGTAAAGAGGCACGATGACCTCCCCTGATGTAGATGTGAATCCCTTCATGATTAGGTGGGCTATATAAAATGTTTTTCTAACCACTTTGGCCACGTGGTTTTCAAATGAGAGATTGCTATCAACTTGGGTACCCAGGTCCCTAATTACTTCTTCCATACTTAATGGATTACCACCTATGTGGTAATTTGTGGCATTTGTTTTGCCAAAGGGGATGACTATACACTTTTTGGCATTTAGATTGAGGCCATGGCTCTGGCACCAGTTGTCTGTTTCTATGAGGCCCTTTTGTAGGATGCTTGTATCAGCTGGAGAGTCGATTATGGTGCCTAGTTTGCAGTCATCTGTGAACTTGGTCAGCCACAGTCCTTCCATGTTGGCCTGTACCTCCGAGAAATATATACCGAACAAGAGAGGTCCCAGGACTGAGTCTTGTGGGATGCCACTTGTAACTGGTTTGGAGTCTGACATGGCTCCAGCAATTCTAACCATGTGGGTTCTGTCCTTGAACCAGTTTGCAACCCATCTAGTGATATAGAGGTTTATATTTAAGCTGGTGTGCTTATCTATAATGCCCAAGTGGGGTATTGTATTGAAGGCTTTTGCGAGGTCCAGGTAGGCTGTGTAAACCACCTTCCCCTCGTCAATGGCCTTGGTGACTGTTTCAAAGAAATCGACCAGGTTTAAGAGTCAGGATCTGCCCTTAACAAAGCCGAACTGGGTAGGATCCAGTGTCTGTAGGTCCCCAATATCTTTATTTATGAGGTCCATGATGATTCTTTCCATAGCTTTGCAGACCAAGCTAGTCAGGCTTATGGGGCGATAGTTTCCAGGATCCGTTGATGCACCACCTTTGTGGAGATGGACCACTGTTGCTGTAAGCCACTCTTTGGGTACATATCCTGTAGTAAGGCTGAGATTGAACAGTAGTTTTATGTTTGGGTTTAGCTCTTCTTGGAGTTCATGTAGGATGCAGCCCAGGACACCGTCTGGTCCCATTGATGCTGTGTTTTTTGCTTTGGAGAGGGCGGCTCTTACCTGAGCATCTGAGATGTCAGGGGGGCAGCACTCTGCTGGGATATATATTTGCCCTTTTGGTGGGGAGGAGGATGAGAAGTTTGCGCTGAACTTGTCAGCTAGGATGTTGGCAATGTCTGTGGGTTCGGTGTATTTTTTGTCATTTTGGACTAATTCTGAGCATATCTAGGAATTCCCACCCAGGTTCCTAACATAACTAAAGAAAGCCTTGTGATTATCCTTAGTGTCCTGTGCAATTTTTCTCTCGAAGCTGGCCTTAGACGATTTTATGAGTGCCCGTAGTTTTTTGCTAATACTGATCAGAGATGCCTTCCCTTTTTGGGATTTTGCTCTATCATGTAGTAGCTTCCTTCTTCTATTGTATAGTTTGTTTATGGCTGGGGTCCACCAGACAGGACGCCTGCCTTTGGAGGATTGGGTCTTGGTTTTATTTGGGATTGCATGATCCATGCATTCCTGAAGGTGTTCATAGAATGCATTTATAAAGGATTCTGCGGTCTGGGCCGTATTTTCCACAGTCCCGGGGGCTTTGTAGGATTCCACCTTGGTTTTGAGGAGTGTGGAATTTGCTTTAGAGAAGTTTTTCACTGTGGTTTTCTGGGCAGGGGGTGGGGTCGGGATGTGAATATCCAGTGAGATTAGTTTATGGTCTGATCTTACCAGTGAGGGATACACTTCTGGTCTGGAGCATAGAGTCCCCATGTTGGTGATGATCAGGTCCAGTATGTTTTACCCTCTTGTGGGAGTGGTAACAAGTTGTTCCATAGCATTTGAGTTTATAAATTCTAGAAACCTTTGGGCTAGGGTGTTGGAGCTAGAGTAATGCTCCCAGTCTATGTTTGGGTAGTTGAAGTCGCCCAATATAATGGTGTTTGAAGAGACCTTCATATTTTCCAGTGTTCTCAGGAAAGCTGAGTGGGGTTCCTGGGTTTGGGAGGGTGGTCTGTAGCAGGCTATAAACTGGAAGGCAGTTTTACCCACTGTTAGTTGCACATGGATAGTCTCTGATGCTTCGTGCTGTGCCACCAACCTGGAGGTGTGGGTATCTTGACAAATATTGATACTCCCCCTCCTTTTGTGGTTCGGTCCAAGTTTTGGGGCCGAAAAGCATGGTATGAGGTATAATCTGGTAGTGCTGGGGTGCTCTCAGGAGCCTTGAACCAGGTTTCTGTTACTGCACAGATATTGATGTTCTCCATGCTAAGGAGAGTTTTGAGTGCATGCATCTTGAGGTTTAGACTTCTGGCATTGAGTAGCATTACTCTTAGTTTCTTATCCCTTGTGATGCCTATGGAGGTGGGTTTGTCTTTTGAGCCTTGCCTAAATAAGGCACTATGGGGGTGGCAAGAGCCTTTGCCAATATCCAAAAGCCCAGGGGTGACAGGTGCAAGCCGTCCCTAGCGAAGCATCGTGGCTTGTCGAGCATGTCATCCCAGGCTGACAGGCATTGAATCCCCTTTGAATGACACCAATACTTAAGCCAATTGTTGAAATTGATCATCTTGTCTTCATATTGTGGCATCATTCTTGGTGAGGGTAAGATGCTACTCAAGGTCAGGGTCATACCGGCCTGGGCTACATGCTCAGAGAGCTCCACTATGTCTCTTTTCATGTAGTCCAGGGAGGTACATCTCAGGTCATTCACACCAGCATGGACAATGACTGAGTCATATTTGTACTTGCCTTGGAGTGACCTGAGTGCTTGTGTTATGTGGTGGATCCTAGCGCCCGACAGGCAGCTCACCATGACCTTCTCCTTGTTCAGCCTGGTGAGTGGGACATCAGTGTGCCTGATGATAGAGTCACCTATTGCAAGTGTATCAGGTGTGTTGTTTAGCCTTAAGGGCTGTGACTGTTCGCCACACTACCTTTGTGAGCTATGTGTTGCACGTGTCTTGTTTTGGGGTAGCAGTTGCTTGGGTGTCTGCTTTGGAGGTCTCTGCTGCTTAGGCAGATTTTTATTTAGAGACTCTGAGTATGTTTTTGTATGTTTATGTGTTTGGTTTGCTGTCGTGGTAGGTCTATGTGAGACTGGAATTGTAGTGAGTGTGGTTTCCTTCTCCTCCTGACTGGTTATGCCAGTACTGGGTTGAGAGGGCTTAGCCTCCAGTTTGGCTATATGGTTGTATCTCTCACATGTGCTGGAATTTGTTGGGAGGAGGAGAGGGTTGTCTGTGTACATGAGGCAGTTGTAACATTGCCTCAAGATTCCCAGATTCACCAGCTGGACCAGAGAGGAGATTGACAACTGACCTTTGGACATGCTAGAGTAGTATTGGGAATTCCGTTATAATTGAAAAAAAGGGCCAATGGGGAACAAGGTACTCAAGGGGAGTTTGTGAGGGTGTAGTGCTTTTAATTTTTTAGTGCTGACATATAATTGCTTTAGGGAGCAAGTGCCATGCTTTAGAGTAGGAATAGGGTGTTTACTATGAGAACTAGATCAGTTCTAAGGGAAAAAGTGAAGAGCAGACTTTGTGGAGCCAAGAATGGTTTAAACCCAATTAAGCGGAGCTGCCCGATGCTGTGCTATGTGCAAAATCATGCAAAGCCGCGCCAAAGCAGGTTTTATACAGGGGGACTTGAAAGAGCTAGAAATTGGCCCAAAATGGCCAATAGACTACCATATTCTTATGCTGGGAACACTCCTCCAGGGATAGATAGGCTGCTCTAAGCTTCCCACTGCCACTGATGAACAAAGAAGCCTCCCTTTATCCAAGAAAGGAAATGGGCAACACAGGAACTTTCCAAAAGTCCAGAATACAGCAAAGCCTGTATTTGGACTACTCTAGGTCAGGAAAGATGGGAAACAAGGATATTTTTTTTTCTTTTTTGCAATACACAGCAGGAAAATGCAATAAATATGTAACACAGTCAAGCGCACTTGAGTGTGTAGCCTCAACAGGTAACTGCAACAAACAGGACAAACTTTAAAGGTGCAGGTGCAAAAACAACTTTAACCAGTTTAAAACAGTTCAAGAAGCAGAAATACTTGCAGTTTAGCTGGATCGGACAGTCACCCAGGTAGTAGCAGGAAAAAAAAACACTTTCATCAGGTTAGCAGTTGCTCTTTTAGCCTCTCTGCTGCTAGCACCACTCTGCATGACAACGAGGAGCTTGGCTGAGTAGTAACAAGCGCAAATACTGAGCCAACACGGGCTTTATACAGGAGGACTTGATAGAGCTAGAAACTGGCCCAAAACGGCCAATAGACTATCAGATTCTTGTGCTGGGAGCACTCCTCCAGGGATAGATAGGCTGCTCTAAGCTCCACACTGCCACTGGTGAACAAAGAAGCCTCCCTTTATCCAAGAAAGGAAATGGGCAACACAGGAACTTTCCAAAAGTGCAGAATACAGAAAAGCCTGTATTTGGACTACTCTAGGTCAGGAAAGACAGGAAACAAGGATATATTTTTTTTCTTTTTTGCAACAAACAGCAGGAAAATGCAATAAATATGTTACACAGGCTAGCACACTTGAGTGTGTAGCCTCAACAGATAAATGCAACAAACAGGACAAACTTTAAAAGTGCAGGTGTGAAAACAACTTTAAACAATTTAAAACAGTTTAAGAAGCAGAAATACTTGCAGTTTAGCTAGATTGGACAGTCACCCAGGTAGTAACAGGAAAAAAACACTTTTATCAGGATAGCAGTCGCTCTTTGCATGACATATGGCACTCAACAGCATGCAGTGCAGCTGTAGTCAATCCCTGTTACCAACATTATACATCTCTGTGATGCATGGGTTGTGTTAATAGGTGATGACCCTTCCCCTGGAACACACTGCACCCATGTACAAAGTATTGCTGTGCACCTGTTCGGCACCCTGGCATGTACTGTGCACCATACCTCATAGGTGTACACACCATTGCAGAATTATATATGTGTGTCAGTTATGTTTGCTCATCTGCTCACAGCCCCTATGTGTTTGTCCAACACATAGCTGGGATGATATGTGGACAGATGTCATTTGTGAATGCCTGATGTCTGATTTACAGATCTCATCATCAGTGGTGCATGTATGGCCAATAGAATACAATTACACTGACAACCTTCAAACCTTACTGTGGCTATGGGGAGTGTACACACCCTTATTGATATGGCACCCTCTTCCCTGATATGCCATGGGGCCACATTACTGCATATGTTAACATTACACGAACCTGATATGTGACATATGACCTGTGCAATCAAATGCAATATCAAACAAATGTGTTAGCTGTGCAGATACTGATTGAGATGCATACAATTGTGGGAGCATATGTATGCACACCCATATCATGATGGCTTGTTGCACTAATTGTTATGAGTACTACAGCAGTCACTATTCCTGAAAGGGATATACTAGCATGGGCCATCTGCATTTGCCATTATTTGGTCACTCTGATCTACAAATGTCCCCCAACTCTGCATGATTGCAAGGTCAACTCATGTGTACAGCCCTTGGAGGTCACACAGTGCCATCACTATTGTTGTGGAGTCAGGGTTACGTCTGCCACAATTCATGACCTTGACTGTGTGCAGATACAGTCATTCTTAGCGAGCTTTGGATCTCTGCTTCAGTGCAACGTTGTGTTTCAGGATGACACCCCCTCCACATCCTCAGCCTTTTTGCAGATGCTTGACAAGTATGGCCTACACATGTGTGTCATTTTGCAGTGTCCCAAACTCTGAACACCATGTGTAGCAGCCTAGTCCATGCTAATGAATGGCAAACATACAGGTGTACACTGGCACCAGCAAAGTACAGATGGGAATGGTAGGCCTGAGGTGGGGTGAGGTGTTGGTTGTGCAGCACATGTATCTTAATTGATACTGTCTGTAGGTTTCCAACTTGGTCTTGGTACACCAGTACACATTGCAATGCATGCCTTTGGGGGACTTTTGCTATTATGCATATGCCACCTGTAGAGAGCACTGACTGATGTTTCCTGTGGTACAGCTGTCCTATCTGATTACCCTAACCCATGGGCACACTTATGCAGAGTCCAGCCAATTGCTGACACAGGTACTGCACAGCCAGTACTTGCAAGACATTCCTGCAACTCCCTCAGTATGTGGCATGTTACTAGGCAGCCTGCATGACCAGTTTGCAAAATGTGTCGTCATCTGTCTTGGATGGCCATCTGTTTATTTTCTACATTAATCCTGTCCCGTACATCCTCGCCACATACATGACTGTCTGCACTGTTTGCCATGGTATATGCAATGGTGAGGTAAGGCTAAATGTCCAACTCCTGATTGCTACCTTTTGGGTATGGGATCCATTCCATGGCTTGTAACATGCGTGAAAGCCACGGCTGCCTCTGTTGCAGGTAAGTGGGCACATTTGATGGACAAACGTCTTGGACAGCAGACCATTTCTTGGTGTGACATAGAGGACCTGTACTTGCTGGAAGGTCCATACTCATGAAGAGTGCATGCTGTCAGTACCTCAAAAGCTGCTTCCACAGTATATTATTTGGAGTGTATGCACACATATGCTTCCAGTGTTTGTGAAGGTATGTATTCCCCATATTTGCTGTCCTAACATAGGATTCCATATTACACATTCATTGCTCATGTTAGGACCACATTATAGGTTGTAAGGGTTGTGGAATGCAGTATTGTGATATGCCGTAGTGTAGATCTGTAACAGTTGCCATTGTTATAGGGGTATATACACTGTTGTAGCACTGTATAAGGGTGATGTTTCAGACATGCCCCTACTGTAGGAAATTTGTCCCACCATTATGTTCATCTCTGTGCACACATCTTGCAATGACAGGTTGTTAGTTATATTGCATGACTCTTACATACCCTTCAGATACGCCACAATGGTGAACACTGTGATGCAGTGCAGTTAAATGCAACAATAAGTGAACATGTACAGCATGCATTATGGGTAGGTGTGTTAAATGTGTGCATGGAATATACCATGGCCATAACATAGCCAGTGTATTGGTAAATATGAACAAACACCATACTCACCAGCTACAGGCTGCTTCCCCGGAGGTATACCAGAGGGACCTACATAGTTGTGTGAAAGATGTGATGTCAGTAGCCACACCTGTGGCATTGGTACAGGGTGGGAGCAGCATTACAGTACATCAACAGTACAAACCCACAATACTACAGATTATGCACATCTGTTTATTACTACAACACAGCAATAGACTATAAATATTTCACCGCACATATGCATCATTAAACTATACAGATGCAGATGGATACATAACAGTGGTCTACTGATATGCCCTGTGACCTTACCTACACAATTCTCATCCAATGTGTGGGTAGCACCCACCTGCACAATGCCCCCCACTGGGTCTTGTGTTTGCGGGCAGGCAGAGTACCCGAGGCTGGCGAGGAGCTCCTCAGCATGTGTCTGAGGGGCTGGATGGCATGACCCTCCTGTGGCAAGCTGGTCCCTCCTAACCACAGCAGCATGCCAATGGGCATGGCAGAGTAGATCAGTTCACCGATGTTGGACCTGCTCATAACTGCGGTTATGCAGGATGACATTGTATACCTTGGGGACAAGATCATTCCACAGGGTGGTCCTCTCCTGCAGACCATGGGCTGTACGTCCAAACAGGGTGTGGTAGTACTGGACCAGGTACGTAATGATGACATCATTCTCCTGGGGTGTGTAGATTGGTAGTCTCTCCCGAGACTTGTGCCTGAAAGACATAAAGAGGAAAACAGGTCTGAGGACCTCATACTGCAAGGATATAATAGTTGATAATACACATCTCTGTCTCCCCCACCATATCTGCAACAGCAATTTGATCACACAACTCAATGGATATGTCTACAGCAGAACTACTGTTGGAACTTATATTGTATTGTACAACAATTTGTGTAATGTGTTTGTAGTCATGTTCCATGTTGAAACACTATCATTGGTGGCCTGTTATGAACAATGTCACCTGCATTCCATTGTAAGGGCCACTATGGTTCCATATATGCATGTGTTCTGTTTGCTATGTGACTGCTGAAAATCTGTTGTTTTGTGTTAATGGGATATCTATGCATGATGTTAGACATAATCCTGGAATGTGTGGACAATTACTACCCACATATGTTCTATAACTGTGACACAATAGCATGTTTGGGAAGACAGTTGCCAGCAGAACCACCTCTCCCACCTCATCTGGCCATGTTACCAGGCCACATCAAATCTGGGACCCATCCTGGGGCCTCATCATCTACTGGTCCTGCACTACCTTCAGGTGGAACCACCTCAGGAGTTGGTGTTTGCACCCCGCCAGGAGCACACACAGACAGGATCCTGTCACCAGAAGTCAGGTCCAGGGTCTGGTGCATGGGGAGCTCCACAGAGACTTGGGGGTGTACTACACCACCTTGAGGCCCTCAGTACACAATCACAGGGTCAGCATGCTCTTCCTGCTCAGCCCCCAGCCGAGCCACCTTCTGGGCCGTGAAGATGCTGTTGTGACTGCCCATGGGTGGAGACCCTGGCCACATTGTTTCCATATGAGGGCTCATGGGCTTCCACATTTCAAACAACTCCCAATCCTAGGTGTTTACCCACCACATGTGTCATATACTGCCCCTGTATGCTGTCTTGTCTGTCTTCCAACCCAACCTACTTCCCCAAATATACCTACTATCCTTCCCCAAAATACCAATCCCACCTTCACAAGCAAGGGCAATGTGTTCCCAACATGGATTTCATACCAGACATAACTGTCCATTTTGCACCCACTTACTGCTATATATATATATATATATATATATATATATATATATATATATATATATATATATATATATATATATATATATATATATATATATATATATATGTGTGTGTGTGTGTGTGTGTGTGTGTGTGTGTGTATAGATATGTGTGATGTTCTCTCACACATATCGTGCAACACTGTCATTCAACAGTAGGGGACATGTATTTTTATATATAAATATATAAACATGTGTGTGTTTGTATACATGTAGACATACATGTGTATGTATATATATATATATATATATATATATATATATATATATATATATATATATATATATATATTTAGGGTCTATGTTAAATGTATGAACATTCAAAATGTCGAACATTACATGGTTGAGACCAAATGTTCGACATTTGGATGTTCGAACGTAAAAAAAAGAAAACACATAAAAAAACACTTTAACAGTGCACCCCCCCACACCCCCTACTTTAATATACCAACTCTGAGACCGCGCTTCAATGCAGAAAAGGGAAATTCTCCCTATCTGCACCGTATTGTGCCATTGAAAGTCTATCTTCGAGCACTCAAAATTTTGAACGTTTGGTCTTGACCGTGTAATGTTCGAAATTTTGAGCATTCGAAGATTTCACAGGTACCCATATAAATAAATATATATATAAAAAGAAATATATATATATATATATATTTCTTATATATATATATATATATATATATATATATATATATATATATATATATGTGTGTTTGTGTGTGTGTGTGTGTGTGTGTGTGTGTGTGTGTGTGTGTGTGTGTGTATGTGTGTGTGTATGTGTGTCTGTATATCTGTAGACATTCATGTATATACATATATATATATAAATATATATATGTATATATATATATATATATATATATATATATATATATATATATATATATATATATATATATATATATATATCTATATCTATATAGAGGGTGCATAGAAATGTCAGTCCACACTCTCTAACTCTCCTTCCTTCACAGCTGCACTGTTCTGCCTTGTTACAACACAGACAGGTGTCACATGTGGACACAGCCTAACATTAGGGAGGTATATATAGGGACAGGTTGCAGGTAAGCCTATTACACACCTATGACATTTGTGCATACAGATTATACATTAACATGACTGTCCTGTAAGTGGTGGGCTCTGAAATTCATGTGTCTATCATAACGGCATTACTTCCACCACCAGCTATTTGCCATGCTAATATACATATCTTGTGGTACAGAACACACACTATGATGGCTTACATCTTGTCATTCAGTGCTGATCTGCACAGTTGACAG
>NC_056732.1:1687523137-1687540637 GCF_019279795.1 Protopterus annectens | reverse complement strand
CCAAGTTGCACATAAAAAGGGTTAATGAGGTACTCTGCTTGATGTGGAAAGGGATTCTATTCTACAAAAGGGGGAGTCTCTGGGACACAAATCTGTCCCATCAACAAGTCCTATTGATGTGACAGACTAGGTTGCGGTCGCATGTACGGGTTACTCAAGTGGAGCTTGACTTGCGCATATGCAGCAGTCCCATCAAGCCAGGGTCTGAGATTGCTTTGTATGCCAGACTGAGGTCACCTCTGAGGAGTCTGTATGAGACTGAGTAGAGGGACTGGGCCTTTAGACTATCTGAGTAAGGTAGATGTTTTAGGCCCTGGATTCTCCTGGTGAGGAACCTCTGTGGTCTCTCCAGCTGCTGCATGTAGGAAAGAGAATTGTACTAATTGGTTCTATGACAGAGTAGCTGATGCATGGAACAGACTACCAAATTACATTAAAGTAAGTACTAGTTTAGATATTTTTAAGAACAGCCTGGACACTTATTAAGGGAACAAATGTTTTGGTATATTGTCAAGCTAGAACGGCATTAATACCTGTGCTTCAAAGATTTGTATGTATGTATGTATGTATGTATGTTTGTAAAAGAATTAAGAGCTCATTTCTTAAAAACAATTCCAGCACTTCATTAGTTTTAGAATGCCTTCCCCATGGACTGGCAGCAAGTACAGAGGATCAAGGCTCTGCCTTACAGCCATGCTATATTCTGTAGTAAAGAGTACATCATTTCTGTTCCTTCTGCTTTCATTTGCCTATTGTGCGAGTTTGAGCAAGTAATAGAACCAGACAGTGCCCGTGGATCACACCCCTGTAAAGCATCACTTATGACCTAATTAACAAATGTATAAAAATGAAAGCATATATTCACAGTGTATGTGTGTCTGTCTAAGAGGGCTTTTAAAAATGTTATTTATTTACTTATTTTAACCACATATGCTTAGGTGATTCTTCAGGTCTTCTTTTCTGTGGGAAGAAACAGAGTTTCTGTAACTGGAAAAAAGTCAAACATCAAGGTAATTCTCTAATGTTTAATAAAAAAGTGACACAGAATGTTTAACAGATATGTGATATTCCAAGAAAACAGATGGATGGAACTTTTATAATACATCACCTGAAGGTATGATGAAGGACAGCAGCTCAGAAGTTTAGTAACCCATGTATGTTGCACTATCCTGCCGCCATCTATCTATTTATGTTTATGCTTTGTTTGTTGTATAAAGGAATTCATTTATTTATTTATTGATTGATTGATTGACTGATTGATTGATTGATTGATTGATTGATTAATTGAATGATTGATTGACATTTGTTACCAGGGTAGACCACTGGATCAAATTCAGCCCATTTTCAGTGGAGGCCTGGGGAGAAAATCCCCACACAAGCATTAATCAATTAGTTACAAGTAATACAAAACTTCATTTACAAAGTGATGACAAAAACATAAGTAAAGAAAGGCTGACATTATACAAATTCTGAAAGTCAAAAAGGGTCTGCTGAGGGAAAGGTCCAGTATCCCAGATGAACACGAAAAAATGTACCAAAGGCTGAACCAAGCAGTACTGACTTTATTGCAACACTAGCGCTTTCACGTTATGCTTCTTCAGGTGTAGATACAATGCAATCACTCACACCCTTTTTATCAGCAAATAACATCACATGACAGGCATCAATCATCATTTAAAGAAAGACTAAATAAAACATCTAAAAGTATGTATAAGTGCTTGTAAAAAAACACACTAAAATATTAACGAATAAATGAATATATATGTGCACATAAATAAATACATAAATAAATATGTATAACATTACTCTAAAGTAAAACTCATTCTGAAACTACCTATGCAGGGCTCTTTTACTTAGGACAGGTTTCATGGGTACACAGTCATTGAGCCCATGACCATAATTGGCCCTTAACATGACTATCCATTTTGCTTCTATTTCTTCTGTCCTAGCCGTAATGTCTCCTACTCTTAAACTCTCATAAGTCCTAGAAACTACCATAAAATGAAATTTGTGATTTTCACCCGTACTCTGAATATGCTTAGCCAACACATTATTGCTACTCCCTTTCCCAATGTGGTAAATGTGCTCCTTTATCCTATCCTTCAAGGCACGGTCTGTTTTTCCAATATAGAAACATTTACAAAGAGAACAGCTGGCCAAATAAACCACATGCATGGTATCACAAGTGGCATCAACTTTAACTTCAAAAACCCTATCAGTATCAGGATGTATAAAAATTGTTTCCTGATTAATGTGCCTACATTGTGCACATTTGCCACAGGGTTTAGTCCCTACTTCCATCCTGTTGGAATACTTCTCACTGACATTACATAATCTCCTCCTTAAATTCTTCTTGTTTTTAAAAGTGAACTGAGGTTTAGACCCTATAATCTCACTCATTTGTGGGTCAGTTAACAAAATATTCCAATGCTGGTTGATGATATCAGTGTATCTTCCAACATCTCTAGAATATGGTATACACACTTTAAGCTTGTTCTCTCTTCTTATATCTTCCCTAGATGATGTTTCTGAAAAATAGGGTCTTGCTCTGGTTTCTCTCATTTGAGTGACCTTAATAGCACTATGTTCTACCATACTCTGATCATAACCTCTCTCTAAAAGTTCACTGGTAGTCCTAGTTATTTGCTTAAAAAATTCATCCTTTTTCACACTCAATCTAGAGGCTCTATAAAATTGGTTCTGAGCTACATTTTTAAAGACATACTTGGTATGCATACTGTCACTAGATAATAGATTGTTGACATAACAATCCTTTCTAAATAGTCTAGTTGACAGCACATTACTCTCATCTCTCTCTACTAAAACATCTAAAAAAATAATACCTTGGTTTAGTCTTTGGTACATTTTTTCATGTTCAACTGGGATACTGGAGCTTTCCCTCAGCAGACCCCTTTTGACTTTCATTTTTGTGATTTTTTTTGTCTCTGCAGAGGTATCTGGTGCTTATTGGATACATGTTTTACTTTTTCTTGGTATTATACAAATTCTGCCATAAGAATTAAGTTAAGAGACACTTCTTTAGCTTCTTTGTGTGTGGGTGCGCGCGTGTGTGTGTGTGTGTGTGTGTGTGTGTGTGTGTGTGTGTGTGTGTGTGTGTGTGTGTCTGTCTGTGTGTGTGTGTGTGTGTCTGTGTGTGTGTGTGTGTGTGTGTGTGTGTGTGTGTGTGTGTGTGTGTGTGTGTGTGTGTCTGTGTGTCTATGTATCAGCAGACATTATAGTGCAGGTATTAATTTACATATGTTGTTTTCCCCTCACAGTTGAACATGTGGGTTGGGGTCTCTTCCCCTCACAATCTGATGCCAATGTCTTAGCGGACTCTGATGATGCTGGTGGTCATAGTGAGATACAGGTGGGGTTGTCAAGGGCTGAATCTGTGATTGTCCCTGCACACAATCAGTATGCCCCCACATACCCAGTCCCCAGCAGCCACAGATAATGGACAGTTGGTGGGTGGTGGCATGGACCAGGCTAGTGTGGTGACTATGGCAAGTGTGACCATAGATACTAGCCATAGCCAGAGAGCAGGTGAGGTTCCACACAGGTAGATGGACAGAGGTGCTTGAAGGAGGACTGCTGCCCATCAAGCCCTTGTCGCAAGTGTCACAGCAGGTGTCTCCAGATGCATGTTTCGGTCCATCATGAAGGCACAGGCACATTCTGAACACAATGCAAGACAGATGCTCAGGGTCATGAATGCAACACTTCCTGCCATGCGTGACAACCTTCATGGCCTTGGTGATGCCGTACATTATTATGCTGATGTTGTGGATAGACTGTGGAATGAGACATTGTCATTGCTTGACTGTGCGTGTATTTATATTTATATGGGTCTGCTATAGGTGCTCCCATGCTAGTAGATCATAGCACACTTGCTTGATGCTACTTGCATGAAAAAACAAAAGCAAACTCTCACTAGTCCAATCACCTGTAACTACATAGCTCCTAACACCTAAACCTATACCTTTTTACAACCCTACCAGAGCCCTAACTCTAACCTGAAAACTCCCACCAGTTCGCAGCCTGAGTACTTGCTCCCGTCCCCTTGCACTACACTTACTCTCCCTAATGCTAAAGTCCCTGAGCACTGCATTAACCTAAAACTCCAACCACTTCCCTACACTTAAATTCCTCCATTAATCCCCAAACTTAGAACTCTCTTCATACACTCTAAAACTCCTTTCTCTCCTAAAACTGTCTTCCTGTTCCATAATCCCCCTCTTGCTCCCTAAGCCTAAAATTCCCACTCCATCCCAACTGTTGCCACACTTATTTCAATCAAACTCAAATAATGTGCTCAGGTAAGGTGCAACAGCTGCTAACCTGAACTCATATTCAAGTTCAAGTGTGAGTGGCAGCCCACATGAGCAACAAGAGTCTTGAGTCCCTAGCTTTGAGACACTGGCTTTACAGTGTTTGAGACATGAATACTTGTATGTATATAATGTATACATATATATATATATATATATATATATATATATATATATATATATATTATTATTATTATATGTTTTATATATATATATATATATATATATATATATATATTATATTATATTTTATACATATATATATATATATATATATATATATATATATATATATATATATATTTGATGCCCTTAAGGGCTGGTTTGAGGTATGATACAGTGAAAGCTCTAGCTTGACTGGGTTTTTCTTGCAGTTTGTACTGAATGGCTTGTTTGTCTGACGTTTTTACCCTTTGGCTTAGATGTTAGTTGGGATACTTTGCTGGCACCTTAATGTTTATGAGCATCATCTGGGTTTAAAGACCCTGTGTTTCCACAGTGCAGCCAAGCAATCCACTTATGCTGTATTGATAAGGTCAGTCAAAAGGCGGGATGAAACATGCATGTTCACAGCTAGTGGAGTTTCATTTTATTTGCTTGAGTGCATCCATAAAGAATTAAAGAGTAAACCATTGTGGACATTCAGAAGCCATGTAGCTGAAACACTTGATGTCCTTAAGGAGTTGTTTGAATGTTTGCATGTATCCCATGGGCCTCTATTACACGAGGTTTAAAATATCACATAATGAAAACTCTAGTTTGGTTGGGTATTTCTTGCAGTTCATATACATGTTTATACTGTATCTATCAATATATATATATATATATATATATATATATATATATATATATATATATGTGTGTGTGTGTGTGTGTGTGTGTGTGTGTGTGTGTGTGTGTGTGTGTGTGTGTGTCTCTCTCTCTCTCTCTCTCTCTCTATATATATATATATATATATATATATATATATATATATGTATATGGGTCCCCTTGAAAACATCTAAAACCCATAACATCTAATTTCATAACATCGAGACTAGAACGTCTAAAACCCATAACATCTAAAACTCATAACATTGAATTTCATAACATCTAAAATATATAATATGCAATAGTGTATCAGCACATATGTAAATGTTATAGTTTAATCTGTTAATCTTGTGGTTTCACTATGAGATGTTGTAGTTTTCATTTCTATAGTTATTATTTATATAGTGTAGGAATTAATACTCATAGTGTTTATTTTCTCACTCTGTATGTGTTTTTTAGGTCATACAGGTAAGTGAGATAGACATTCCCCCGGATTCAGTAAGCCTAGTGCAGGAGCTCCAGCAGGCAATATGTCTGCTGTGCGTTCCAGGAATAAGCTGTAGGGACGTGCACGAGCACTCCTGCACTAGCCTGCACAGACTCAGCCCCTGTATGCAAATTACCCCATTTGCAGGAGAAATCCATGCAAATGAGGTGAATTTGCAATCCAGGAAGCTGGAAGCCAGACTTGCAGGACTAGTGTAATCTGCAGAAATGTACTCCGCCAGTAATGGAGTTCATTTCTGCAAACTACAAAACGGAGCCATGACAGATCCAAATAAAAGGTGGATATTATGTAGAAAGCATGCCAATGACCAAATATAAGGCCATAGGCATGGAAAACAGTTGCAAAAAAAAAGTCAACTTTTATTTTTTTTATCTGATCTCGGCTGTTTAAGGGTAGGGCAGTGGTGTGCAAATGGGATCGGGTGAAAAATAAGAAAAAAAACCCTAAAATAAGCATTCTAACCAAAATCACTATTTTGCCATTATACTCAATGGCAGGCAGTAGACAACATGGCCAGTAAATAGTGGTTGCTAAGGGGGGAGGCTCAGTGTGGGACCTGTAACTATGCATTAGCAGGCAATCCTATGCAAATAAGAGGAATGATGCTGAATCCCAGATTTCCCCTGCATGCTAGTCAGCACCCAACAGTGTAAGAGCAGGAATAGATTGGTGCAAGCCTAGGAGTTAGCTGACATCATAGGGGTGTGTGTCAGACATACTGTAAGCAGAATGGAGGCCTGTGGCTTGGGTTTGCCCTTAGCTTAGCAGAGCTAAGCAAGGGGGTGTGTCTGAGGCTCTCTAGCACTCTTTACATTAACTAAGTGGTTGTGCGTGCCACGCATCAGGTTTTAAAGGGAAAAAAAAGTAAACCAGGAAATAGCAGCTCTGTGCACATTTGGCCACTGTGTTTGCACGGAGCATCCCCAGGCTTAAACAGGAAGGCAATGTGAAGGGAAAACATCAGTAGGAAGGTAATCTAGGATAATTAGCATAGCTGTCAAGTGAAATGTATCATAATCAGCCAGTTACACAGTCAGCAGACCAGCCCAGCCCAGAACACTACTATAAACTATGCAAACACCTTTCCCTCTGTTTTTTCCCACATACTCTACACTACTGGTGTATACAAAAAAACAACAAAATGATAGAGGCTGCAATAGCTATCATACAACAACATGTGGAAGAGGCTGAGGGTGATGAGGATGTGAATGCTGTCGACCCACCCATAGTGAGGAGACGGAGGAAAGTGTACAGACCAAGGGTAACCTACCAGGGGCTACATGAGCTGGAGATAGTGGAGCGCTATAGGTGGGACAGGGACCTCCTACAGCAAATCGTTGAGCTGTGGCAGCCATGCCTCACACACAGAACTAACAGAGGGGAACCAATCCCAGTGGATACCAAGGTATGTTTAGGTCTAAGAATACTAGCTACAGGTACATTCCAAAGGCCAACTGGGGATATCATGGGGATCTCACAGGCATCAGCATTCAGGGTACTCCACCAGTTACTGGATGCTATGTCAGCACATGCCGGTAAGTACGTATATTTCCCCAACACCCGTGAGGCGTTGGCCAGCAATATGCATCTGTTCCACCAAATAGCAGAATACCTTGAGGTAGTGGTTGCTATAGACTGCACGCACATATGCATCAAAGCAACATGCAGTGAGTGGTGTAGGGTCTACATCAACTGCAAGAGCTTCCCCTCCATCAACTGCCAGGTCATGTGTGATGCCCAGGGCATAATAATGAATGTGTATGCTGGCTGCCCTGGAAGCTATCACGACTCCCACGTCTGGTGTCTGACTCAGCTGTACCACAGATTTGCCAATGGGGACATCCCTTATGGTCACCTAGTGGGAGATGCTGGATACGCACTGGAGCCGTGGCTGATGACATCCATCAGAAATACACACACACCTAAACAAGAACTCCATAATGAGGCACACGCATAGACCAGAATTATAATTGAGCATTTCTTTGGGATGCTCAAGTCACAGTTCCGGTGCCTGGAACATCTGGTAGAGCCTTGCAGTACTCACCAGCTACATGTACTCAGATTGTCATCGTATGTGCCATGCTACACAATATGATCTTGTGGAAACAGCTGCAGCAGGAATAGCACGGGGCAGGACCACACAGCCCCCCACCATTGCTAAGGCCTGCACAGGCATAGAGTGACTAGGAGGAGGAACAACCTGAACCTTCCCCAGTAGGCAGAAGGAGACATGCCCAGTATGCCCTGGCCTTGGCAAAGAGGCAATGCATAGCACATACACTGACACAGGAAGGACCCAGGGAATGACAACTCTCTCTGACTCACACATACAGTAAAAGGGATGTCAAACATGACACTACCTGTGCTGAACCATGTGTAGGGAGTGTACTATGTGCATCTGACATAGGCAGCCCTTCAGCACCACCCTCAGTGCTGGCACACCCACAAGGTAAGTCACTCAACTTACCAATTGCCAAATGTAGTAGTATGTGTTGTTACCTGTATCTATGGTATGGATGTAAGCATGCAAGGAAATTGGGTGGCTGAATGGGATGCCAGCAGATAATAGACGCCTATAGTGGCAGCATGAGATCTGCAACAAATATGGGTGTCACCATAGTAGCGAGTACTACAAATGGTGACAAAACCCACTGCAGGAAATGTGCTGAGCCACATGTGTGTCCAGATGACACACACATGCCATTCAAGGAGGTTCATATACCCAACAACAGTCACAGCCAGCAGGACAGGTGTAGACAAACACAAACAAAGGCTACACTAAGGCCACTGAATGATGCCTATGGGTAAACACCCCCCCCAGGCCTACACAGACAGACTACATCAGGTCAGGCAGTGGGAAGTTAGTTCTGAAGGGTAGGAAGTTAGAAACTAATATGTAGGTCAATCAGACTTAAGACATAGTACACTGACATGCCTCTAGTCAGCATGATAGGTTAGTAAACAGAGTGAAATGGAGTACCTGACATACCAGTACAATCTTAGCAAATGTGTACAAGTGTTAGGTGTGTCCCTCCAATCCAGTGTAGCAATGTAGAAACAGCCAGGTGTGCCCCCCATAGCCTATGTAGACATGTAGTAACAGTCAGGTGTACCTCCCAATCCTATGTAGACATGTAGTAACAGTCAGGTGTGCCCCCCCCAATCCTGTTTAGCAATGTAGAAACAATCAGGTGTGCCCCCCATGTCCTATGTAGACAGTAGTAACAGTCAGGTGTGCCCCCCCAATCCTATGTAGAAATGTAGCAACAGTCCAATGTGCCCCCCCAATTCTATGTAGACATGTAGTAACAGTGGGGTTCATATTACGTTATCGAAAGATAAAATAATGGAACAATCAAAACTTTGAAATGGCAGCATTTCAAAGCTTGTATTGGGGGGCTGCACCCCTCCTGCTAAATATATATTCCAACTCTGAGATTGCACTACAGTGAGGAAAGGGCGAATATTCCAATCCTCACTGTACTGCGATCCCACAGTGCGATCTCAGAAATGCTGCCATTTTGAAGTTTTGATTGTTTGATTATGTTATGTTTTGATAAAGTAATAGGAACCCACTAGTCAGGTGTGCCCCCCCAACCCTACTTATACATGTAGTAACAGTCATCTGTGCCCCCAATCCTATTTAGACATGTAGTAACAGTCAGGTGTGCCCCCCAATCCTGTGTAGCAATGTAGAACCAGTCAGGAGTGCCCCCACCATGTCCAATGTAGACATGTAGTAACAGTCAGGTGTGCCCCCCAATCCTAGGTAGAAATGCAGTAACATGTATGTGTAGGTATAATACCAGTGGAGCACAGATGCCCAGAGGTGGCCAAGGTAGCAGGTTAGATTGTAACATTTGTACAATATGCAGGTATGTGTGTGTTAGGTTGATGTGTGTTTCATATTGTGTAAGAGTGTTCAGTATGTATGCATGTTGAGGTATGACCTGGTGGCCATTGCCCACTACTGCTGATGACAGCACCAAGTCCTCACAACTGCAGTGCCAAAGACAATTCCCACCAGTATAACATATGCTAGCAGTAAGCCATTGTAAATGTATGATGGTAATGTGTCACCATCTGAAATTTTGACATGGCATGGCTGTTGGGCTAGACATACAAGCAGTACACAGGGGAAAGTACCCCAGACATACAATATATAATGTGTAACTGTGAAATAGACACATCCTTGGAATTGTACATACAGGTATGCATCACATTATCTAGGCCTGTAGTAGGGAATACCAGTGTCGTCTGCCCGAACGCTTGCAGATCACAAAGGTGATAAGACTGATGTATTGGGAAACAGCTGATGTACCTGAACATGTCAGTGTAACTGGAATGCCCCATGCATATCTGTGCATCAGATGCGAGTAGTGTCCATAGCACACATGCACCCAGCTCACCCAAACACCACCCACAGGTACCTTTCTGGTCCCATCCCAGCTTTTGGGAATGGGTACAATATGACCCCCACCTGTATATGGCAATAGCGAATGAATGCAGCATGCAGTGCAGGTGTCCCATGCAGGTGTGTCCCCAGCTTTAGGTAGCACCCTGCCAGCATCCACACCACCTGATCAATACTGATCTGTGTTTCTACAGTACAGCCAAATAATACACTTATGCTGTATTCATAAGGTCAGTCAAAAGGCAGGATGAAACATGCATGTTCACAGCTAGTGGAGTTTCATTTTATTTTCTTGAGTGTATTCATAAATAATTAAAAAGTAAACCATTGTGGACATTCAGAAGACATGTAGCTGAAACACTTGAAGTCCTTAAGGAATTGTTTGAATGTTTGTATGTATCCCATGGGCCTCTGGTACAGGAGGTTTAAAATATCACATAATGAAAACTCTAGCTTGGTTGGGTATTTCTTGCAGTTCATATACATGTGTATACTGTATCTATCAATATATGTCTATATCTATATATATATATATATATATATATATATATATATATATATATATATATATATATATATATATATATATATATATATATATATATATATATATATATATATATATATATATATATATATATATATATATATATATATATATATATATATATATATATATATATATATATATGCATACGGGGTCCCGTTCTAATGGTCAACATTTCAAAATGTCGACATTCATATGGCCAATACCATATGATCGACATTTGAAATGTCGATCATGGGGAGCAGGCATCACGCTACAGTGCGGAATGGAAGGATTTCCACTTCTGCACTGTAGTGCAATCTCGGAGTTGGGCTATTTAAGTTACGGGGGGGGATGGGGGGGCAGAGCCCCCCACAAGGGATGCAGGGGGGACAAAGCCCCCCTGCTAGCAGCATTAAGGTAAGTTTGTGTTTGTGTTTTGTGTTTTACTTATATGGTCGAAATTTCAAATGTTGATCATATGGTCTCGGCCATATGAAAATTGACATTTTGAAATTTCGGCCATATCAAGTAGACCCATATATATGGGTCCCCTTCAAAACATCTAAAACCCATAACATCTAATTTCATAACATCGAGACCAGAACATCTAAAACCCATAACATCTAAAACTCATAACATCAAATTTCATAACATCTAAAATGTATAATATCCAATAGTGTATCAGCACATATGTAAATGTTATAGCTTAATCTGTTAATCTTGTGGTATCACTATGATATGTTGTTGTTTTCATTTCTATAGTTATTATTTATATAGTGTTTGAATTAATACTCATAGTGTTTATTTTGCCACTCTGTATGTGTTTTTTAGGTCATACAGGTAAGTGATATAGACATTCCCCCGGATTCAGTAAGCCTTGCACGGTGTGCAAGACTAGTGCAGGAGCTCCAGTGGGCAATATGACTGCTGTGCGATCCAGGAATAAGCTGTAGGAACGTGCACAAGCGCTTCTGCACTAGTCCTGCACAGACTCAGCCCCTGTATGCAAATTACCCCATTTGCAGGATAAATACATGCAAATGAGGTGAATTTGCAATCCAGGAAGGTGGAAGCTGGCCGTGCAGGATTACGGCAATCTGCAGAAATGTACTTCGCCAGTAACGGAGTTCATTTTTGCAAACTGCAAAACGGAGCCATGACAGCTCCAAATAAAGGATAGATATTATGTAGAAAGCATGCTAATGGCCAAATATAAGGCCATTGTCATGGAAAACAGTTGCAAAAAAAATCAACTTTTATTTTTTTTAGCTGATCTCGGCTGTTTAAGAGTAGGGCAGCGGTGTGCAAATGGGATCGGGCAAAAAATAAGAAAGAAAAACTAAAATAAGCATTTTAACCAAAATCACTATTTTGCCATTATACTCAATGGCAGGCAGAAGACAACATAGCCAGTGAAAAGTGGTTACTAAGGGGGAGGCTCAGTGTGGGACCTGTAACTATGCATCAGCAGGCAATCCTATGCAAATGAGGGGAATGATACTAAATCCCAGATTTCCCCTACATGCTAGTCAGCACCCAACAGTGTAAGAGCAGGAATAGCCTAGTGCAAACCTAGGTGTTAGCTGACATCATAGGGGGGGTGTCAGGCATACTGTAAGCAGACTGGAGTTCTGTGGCTCGGGTTTGCCATTAGCTTAGCAGAGCTAAGCAAGGGAGTGTGTCTGAGGCTCTCTAGTACTCTTTACATTAACTAAGCGGGTGTGCGTGTTAAAAGGAAAAAAAAAGTAAACCAGGAAATAGCAGCTCTGTGCACATTTGAGCACTGTGTTTGCGTGGCGTGTCCCCAGGCTTAAACAGGAAGGCAATGTGAAGGGAAAACAGCAGTAGGAAGGTAATCTAGGAGAACTGAAGACACTGGAGGGTATAAATGTATCTCCAAACACCATCATATTGGGTGACTTCAACTACCCGAATATAGACTGGGAACATTACTCAAGCCCTAACATTCTAGCCCAACGGTTCCTGGAGTTCATAAATTCAAATGCCATGGAACAGCTAGTTACTGTTCCCACGAGAGGACAAAATATACTAGATCTCATTGTCACAAACATGGGGACAAAATGCTCCACACCGGAAGTATATCCCTCATTGGTGAGATCTGATCATAAACTAATCTCACTGGAAATCCACATCCCGCCACCCCAAACAAAAGACCATAGTGAAGAACTTCTAAAGCAAAGTTGACACTACTCAGGACGGGTGTGGTATCCTTCAAGGCCCCTGAGTCAGAGGAAACCACAACCCAAGCTTGAAGCCCTTACAAATGCCTTCTATGAACACCTCCAGGACTGCATGGATCAGGCAATCCCAAATAAAACCAAGACTCTTTCCACAAAGGGCAAACGTCCAGTCTGGTGGACCCCAGCCATTAACAAACTTTACAATAAGAGGAGAAAGCTATTACATGATAGAACAAAATCCATAAAAAGTCACCCTGATCATTATTAGTAAAAAATACGAGCACTCATAAAATCAACTAAGGCCAATTTTGAGAGAAAAATTGCCATGGATTCAAAGGACAATCATAAGGCCTTTTCAGCTATGTTAGGAACCTGGGAAACTCACAGATATGCTCAGAATTAGTCCAAAATGATACAAAATCACTGAACCCACAGACATTGCCAACATACTGGCAGACAGGTTCAGTGCAAACTTCACCCCTCTCCCCTAAAGGAGAGATAACTATCCCAGCCGAGTGTAGCCTCCCGGACATCTCAAATGCGCAGGTGAAAGCTGCTCTCTCTAAAGCTAAAAACACAGCATCAATGGGACCGATGGTGTCCCCGCCGTGTGCTACACGAGCTAAATGAGGAATTAAACCCGCATACCGCCTGCTCAGAGGTGACATGTGCCTGACATACAAGGCCATGTCCAACCCGAATTAATGGACATGCTCCACCTCAAAAAATCCAAATCCAAAACCACTAGAGCAAGCTTAAACCTTATAACGGATATAAATAGGATGTGCTGGAGGATAGATTTATCACTCAGAGACTCCCTATGCTGTGGAATAAAATCCCGGTCCATGTGAGGCAGAGCACCTCGCTGACTCTGTTCAAGAGAACTCTAGACCTGTGGATGGGAGATCGTAGGTTTACCCCGGGAATCATCTCTGGGCAAGTGGCCCCGGGAATCATTCTGTCACTGCTGGACAGAGGCACAACAAACTAATGGGCACAGATATAAGGGGTGGCAAAGCCACACAATAATTTGGGCTAGGCTTATAAATGCCTTAGGGCAGATAGCCTAGTATAAACCTATGAACCTATGAACCTATGAACCTAAATGTATCAGAATCAGCCAATTACACAGGCAGCAGACCAGCCCAGCCCAGAACACTACTATAAACTATGCAAACACCTTTCTCTCTGTTTTTTCCCACATACTCTACACCACCAGTGTATACAAAAAAACAACAAAATGATAAGGGCTGCAATAGCTATCATACAACAACATGTGGAAGAGGCTGAGGGTGATGAGGATGTAAATGCTGTCAACCAACCCACAGTGAGAAGACAGAGGAGAGTGTACAGATCCAGGGTAACCTACCAGGGGATACATGAGCTGGAGATAGTGGAGCACTATAGGGGGGATAGGGACCTCCTACAGCAATTTGTTGAGCTGTGGTGGCCACGCCTCACACACAGAACTAAGAAAGGTGAACCCATCCCAGTGAATACCAAGGTATGTTTAGGCCGAAGAATACTAGCTACAGGTACCTTTCAAAGGCCAACTGGGGATATCATGGGGATCTCACAGGCATCAGCATCCAGGGTTCTCCACCAGTTCCTGGATGCCATGTCAGCACATGCCGGTGAGTATGTATATTTCCCCAACACACATGAGGCATTGGCCAGCAATATGCATCTGTTCCACCAAATAGCAGAATACCCTGAGGTAGTGGGTGCTATAGACTGCATGCACATATGCATCAAAGCACCACCCAGTGAGTGGGGTAGGGTCTACATCAACCGCAACAGCTTCCCCTTCATCAACTGCCAGGTCATGTGCGATGCCCAGGGCATAATAATGAATGTGTGTGCTGGCTGCCCTGGAAGCTATCATGATTCCCACATCTGGCATCTGATGCAGCTGTACCAGGGATTTGCCAGTGGGGACATCCCTTATGGTCACCTAGTGGGAGATGCCGGGTATGCACTGGAGGCGTGGCTGATGACACCCATCAGAAATGCACACACACACCCGAACAAGAGCTCCATAATGAGGCACATGCACAGACCAGAATTATAATAGAGCATTTGTTTGGGATGCTCAAGTCATGGTCCCACTGCCTGGACACATCCAGTGGAGCCTTGCTGTATTTACCAGCTACATGTATTCAGATTGTCATAGTATGTCCCATGCTACACAATATGATCCTGTGGAAACAGCTGCAGCAGGAACAGCACGGGGCAGGGCCAAACAGCCCCCCACCATTACCAAGGCCTGCACAGGCACAGAATGACTAGGAGGAGGAACAACCTGAGCCTGCCCCTGTAATCAGAAGGAGGCGTGCCCAGTATTCACTGGCCTTGGCAAAGAGGCAACACATAGCACATACACTGACACAAGAGGGACCCAGGGAATGACACCTCTCTCTGACTCACACATACAGTAAAAGGGATGCCAAACATGACACTACCTGTGCTCAACCATGTGTAGGGAGTGTACTATGTGTATCTGACATAGGCAGCTCTTCAGCACCACATTCAATGCTGGCACACCCACAAGGTAAGTCACTCAACTTACCAATTGCTGAATGTAGTAGTATGTGTTGTTACCTGTATCTATGGTATGGATGTGAGCATGCAAGGAAATCAGGTGGCTGAATGGGATGCCAGCAGATATTAGACATCTATAGTGGCAGCATGAGATCTGTAACAAATACGGTTGTCACCATAGTAGCCTGTACTACACATGGTGACAAAACCCACTGCAAGAAATATGCTGGGCCACATGTGTGTCCAGATGACACACACATGCCAGTCAAGGAGGTTCACATACCCAACAACAGTCACAGCCAGCAGGACAGGTGTAGACAAACACAAACAAAGGCTGTGCTAAGGCCACTGACTGATGCCTATGGGTAACCTTCCCCCCTAGGCCTACACAGACAGACTACATCAGGTCAGGCAGTGGGATGTTAGTTCTAAAGGGTAGGAAGTCAGACACTAATATGTAGGTCAATCAAACTTAAGACATAGTACACTGACATGCCTCTAGTCAGCATGATAGGTTAGTAAACAGAATGAAACGGAGTACCTGATATACTAGTACAATCATAGCAAATGTGTACAAGTGTCAGGGTGCCCCCTCAATCTTGTGTAGCAATGTAGAAACAGCCAGGTGTGCCACCCATAGCCTATGTAGACATGTAGTAACAGTCAGGTGTGCCCCCCAGTCCTATGTAGAAATGTAGTAACAGTCAGATGTGCCCCCCAATCCTGTGTAGCAATGTAGAAACCGTCAGGTGTGCTCTCCCATATCTTATGTAGATAGTAGTAACAGTCAGGTGTGCTCCCCAATCCTATGTAGAAATGTAGCAACAGTCCGGTGTGCCCCCCAGTCCTATGTAGACATGTAGTAACAGTAGGATTCATATTATGTTATCGAAAGATAATATAATCGAACAATCAAAACTTTGAAATGGCAGCATTTCAAAGCTTGTATTGTGGGGGGGCTGCCCCCCAAATGTATATATTCCAACTCCAAGATCGCACTACAGTGAGGAAAGGGCAAATATTCCAATCCTCACTGTACTGTGATCCCACAATGTGATCTTTGAAATGCTGCCATTTTGAAGTTTTGATCGTTCGATTACGTTATCTTTTGATAATGTAATAGGAACCCACTAGTCAGGTGTGCCCCCCAACCCTACTTAGACATGTAGTAACAGTCAGCTGTGCCTCCCAATCCTATTTAGAAATGCAGTAACAGTCAGGTGTGCCCCCCCCCCAATCCTGTGTAGCAATGTAGAAACAGTCAGGTGTGCCCCCACCATGTCCTTTATAGACATGTAGTAACAGTCAGGTGTGACCCCCCCAATCCTATGTAGAAATGTAGTAACATGTATGTGTAAGTATAATACCAGTGGAGCACAGATACCCAGAGGTGGCCAAGGTAGCAGGATAGATTGTAGCATCTGTACAATATGCAGGTATGTGTGTGTTAGGTTGGTGTGTGTTTCATATTGTGTGAGAGTGATAAGTATGTATGCATGTTGAGGTATGACCTAGTGGCCATTGCCCACTAATGCTGATGACAGGGCCAAGTGCTCACAACTACAGTGCCAAAGACAATTCCCACCAGTATAACACAAGCTAGCAGTAAGCCATTGTAAATGTATGATGGTAATATGTGTCACCATCTGAAATACTGACATGGCATGGCTGTTGGGCTAAACATGCAAGCAGTACACAGGGGAAGGTACCCCAGACATACAGTATATAATGTGTAACTGTGACACACCCTTGGAATTGTGCATACAGGTATGCATCACATTATCTGGGCCTGTAGTAGGGAATACCGGTGTCTTCTGCCCGAGCACTTGCAGATCACAAAGGTGATAGGACTGATGCATTGGGAAACAGCTGATATACCTGCACATGCCAGCATAACTGTAAAGCCCCATGCATATCTGTGCATCAGATGCAAGTAGTGTCCATAGCACACATGCACCCAGCTCACCCAAACACCACCCACAAGTACCTCTCTGGTCACATCCCTGCTATTGGGAATGAGTACAATATAACCCCCACCTGTATATGGCAATAGCGAAAGAATGCGGCATGCAGTGCAGCTGCCCCATGCAGGTGTGTCCCTAGCTGTAAGTAGCACCCTACCAGCATCCACACCACCTGATCAATACTGAAAAGGATGAATAGAAT